>NC_134569.1:68709611-68917111 GCF_050947875.1 Dermacentor variabilis | reverse complement strand
ACTTCCCCCTAAGATATGCGAGTGTTTCAGTTATTTCTCGATCAACGGCAGCTGATTCATTGAACTAATGAACTAAATGTATTAACCAGCAGATGAAGTTCTACTATAGTTACTAGCGCTAACAAGGTTAATGAAAAAATAAACAAGTTGGGACAGGACAGAGCACTAGCAACTTTTTTTCTTTTGTTGGTCTTGTTAGCGCTAGTAACTATGTCACAGCTAATGCATCAACACCAACTAGCCCAACTTTCTGCGTTAAGCCCTACAAGTTGTCGATGCAGTCATCATGTTATTCAGTCAAACCTAAAATGCGGTCCTTTCTTTTACATTGACATTATTAAACATTATTTTTGCCATATGTTTATACAGAAATAAGACTCGAGTCACGCACATGTAGAGTACAAAACAGAAGGTAACGCAGGGTTTACAACTAACACTAAGAGAAGGAGCGTAATGAAATGCGTTTTACGGACACAGTGTTGTCGTTTGAACAGAAACTTTAGGACGCTACAACTTTTCCAAACACCCACTAATTTGCTGGGCCCGAGAGCGAACTGGAAAGTCAATACAAGGACGCAGCAGGAGGTGCGTCCGTTCGATAAAGACAGCTCTGACACGCGACGGCGGCAGGCATGGTGCTAAGGGAGACACGACAACCAACACTTCAGGCACTTCGGTGCTTCTCCGCTGCTTCGTCCTTTCGACTTTTCCCGTCTTGCTTTGTTTGCCTGTGCATGCGTGCATGGGTGCGCGTGTGCGTGTGTGTGTGCGTGCCTGTGTGTGTGTGTGTGTGTGTGTGTGTGTATGTGTGTGCGTGTGCCTGTGTGTGTGTGCGTGTGCGTGTGCGTGTGCGTGTGTGTGTGTGTGTGTGTGTGTGTGTGTGTGATCACACACATGAGTGCTTAACCAGCGATACCTAATAAAGCTTAAGCAGTTTTTATGTCGCCTCTCGCAGCTATCATTATGCTTACTCGCCACAAAATGTTGCTAAAAATGAAAACTTCATTTCTACCCACCAACAATTCGATACTGGCTAACATCCTTCTCCTTTGTTGTCCATGTAACGAACGAAGCATCCTCTTTTCGCCCGTAAGAATGTTAAAATATTTTGGGTGTGGTACGTCACTCGGCACTACGTTTAATAAACAGGTATTATCGGATCAATATAACGCTTACAAAATACCGGCTAATTGACATATAATAACTCCCTCAGATCCCCAAGTTTTCAAACTGGCAAAGCACAGCGACGTGCACTCCCATTGCTTCATGGATGCCAATTTGAACAATGCACAGCACCGCTCCCTTTTTCCATCGCGATTATGCGAGGTAGCTGACGCGTATTTTGCGCGGCAGCCCTACTCCCGCTGCTTCCCCTCCTCGCCACTGCTACATACTTGCGTCGAGCTGCCACCCTACACACGAGTTCCTTCCGCAGCAATTAGCAGTTCGTCGCTTGTGCCTTCGCGGGAAGTGCTGCTACCGTTGTTCCAACCGCTTGTGCTCTCTACATTTTGTTGGCTCCCGGTTCGCATCAACAAATATACGCCAGCTTCTCTGCTTCTCTCGCTCGTTTTCAAGGGACCAAGCAGGCACTCGACAAATGTTCTCCCGCCAACAGTTATGCGTGACTGCCGTTGTCGATTCCAATAAAGCAGTGCTGAAGCTCCACCCGATATAGTTGCGCAGTGGTAAAGGGAGAAAGAAGGGGGTGGGCGTCGCGTAGGGGAAAGAAGGTGCTGTTTCTGTTGCATGGAGCACGTGAGAGTGATTTAATTAAGGACAGGCAAAGAAATATGGGGCAGCCGAGAAATCGAACAGCCATGCTTCGAGTTCACGAGGTTCTTTCCTTGAATTATTGAGGCTGTAGGCGTGGAGCGAAACGCACTATCTGTCACGTATACACTCAGAAGCACATTGATTTGCGGCGTTCCTGGCGATGATGGAGGAATTCAGGCCTTTCATTGTTATCCGCGATCGAAAAATTGAAAGAAAGTGAGGAGAAATTCCCTCAGAATCCAACATGCTATAAATCTGGGCGTTAATGCAAATAACATTGAAGCAGCGTAGCGACACACCCTATTTCCAACGTCTAAACGCGTCAACCATGAGGGGTGTGTGCACCTAGACTCCTCTCTCTTGATTTCCACTGTACCCGCTGCGCCATCCAGGAGCGCCACCATGAAGTCCGCACATGGCGCATGCGTGAACATCCATTCAGAAAAGATCGTCTGAATATATTTGACATGGGACCCTATAACATAAAACTGCTCCAATATATTTTTGTTCCAATTTCTTGCCAGATTTACGTAACCACCGACGCAAGCATCGGGCGGTGACCTTCAGCGTTGTTTGAAAGGCCCTATCAAACGCGCTTCTGGTTTGTAAGATCTCACTTTTTTTTTTTTGCTTTCAAAGTGAATAGCATTACCTACACTGAGCAGTATTTCCTATCTAACTGGTTGAGAAGAGGCGAAGAGCATGCTCAAGTGGAAATAGTTTCGATGGGGCCGAGCCAGCACAGTGAAAGTAGATAACCGGATGAGGAAGGTGCTGCCGACGTGTGCGACTAGTTCGCTTCCGATTACTTAGCTTGCGCTGGCTGGTCGGAAGTAGCGGCGGCATGCAACCGAAGTTTAGGAATGCCGCTAAAGCGGATCCTCAGCAAAGAAGAGTTGCCAGAATGATATCGCATACGTGACAAAAAGTCTCGATAACGTTATACTTCCAGGCATTTTTTTTATTATACACAAATAAATCCATGCTCTCTGGCAGTTCGGAGTACAGTTAGTGCCATAGTGTTCGGCGGACAGCCATCTTCTCTTCATATTCGAACGGGGAAGTCTCCGGCTATTCAGAAAATATTTCAGTTTTGTTCAGCAATGCGCCTTTAACTCGTACACGCCACTTTCACGCAGTGAGATTTCGCGGTTTTGCTACGTCGTGTGACAGACAGGCGAAGTGGGCGCAGCCCGAAAACGTTTGACCAATAGCCATTGGTCAACCGACCCCTTTATCGCTAATGGCGAAATAGGCGTCAAATCAGGAATTATTATTTTTCTTTCGTTCGGTCTAATCACGCATAATCAGTTTTCACATATTGTATAAGTATGCGGTTTTCATCGATACGCGGTTATATACGCGGTTTTCGCGACGTCGCGTGACAGACAGGTGCAGGGGTAGATGGGTCAAAAAATGTCTGATCGATCGTGGAAGGCTGATTGCACGATTGGAATAAGAAAGTTTGGAGTAGCTTTACGTTGTAGCGCCCATGGATTTGTTTCCGCCAGCATCAGGCAAATGTTAAAGGATTTTATGGGTCGTTGAAGAGCGGCCCACACCCAGCTGTGCATACCCAGTGACCCAAGCTGCCATCATAGATATTCATTAATGAACGGAACATACCCTGTGCCACATACCCAGTTACCAAAGTTCATCCAAAGGGTGGTTTAAAGCCCGTTTGCTTCAGTAAAATAGCCTTATGCTCCACTGATTACACAATGGACTGCCCATGCAGTGACCGGAGTTTGCGGGAAAACGATCAAAAACGATAGGCAGATAGACAGCTACCTGAAAATGCGTGAGGTATCCTAAGAATGCTAACCGCCTTTAAAAGAACTTGGCTGCATAACGTGTTTTTGCATCGCCGATGTCTAACCAAGGAAAGTACCAATTGAGTCCTATATATTTATTGCTTTGCTTAGTCTACTTCGTCGACAAAGAACCTCGTAGAGGCACGACTGAGTCTCCTATAGAAGCAGACAAAAAGTTGCATGACAGCGCAAGTTTAACAATATAGTGCAGCCTGTGGAGATATAAGATTGTGGCCTCATCTGCGGCGAGTCTAGTATGTTTACGCCGATCGACTAGCATCACTACGGCACCACGTCATTAAGAGACTTTGCTAACAGAACACTTAGCGAGAACTACTACTCGGCAAAGCCGAGATGGCTGTTCCCGCTCCCTATGGCAGAGAACGCAAAGATCACACGCCGCAGTATGAAAGAAAATGAGGCGTAACACTTGGGGAAAGCTTTAGTACGTTGATCTGACCAGGACTGAACTAACTTCAAGCTAATTTTGAGATAAGAGAATGTCTAATTCGACAATAATTGTCCTTGCACCTTCTTATAAACACAGGATTATTAGTCCAGAGCATCGTAGTTGCTGCAGTGGTAGTGGCGTTTCATCAGATACTAGTGCTAGGTTTATTTTATCCATTGTTATATTTAGTGTTGAAGTTAGGTTTAGCTCTATGGTGGGTGTACTTGTTAGTGGTTGTTGTAAGAGTGACCGAAGCTACTGATGACTTGAAATTATAAAAGAACTAGATTTTCTGTGCATACCAACACAATAAATTATAAAACGCGAACTTAAGGCTAGAAGCAAAATAAATTCTCAGATAAGTTAGCATTTTATTCACGATTAATATAAAAGGCAAAGCTCCCAAGAGTGTAAAACAATTAGTATGTTGGTCGAACCATTTTAGTAAGTTGGGTTTAGGAAAGACTATCATAACGCATTAAGCATAAATGATTCAAACCAAGTGTTAATCATCAATTGAAACCACGATGGAGAAACGAGGAAAGAAATTGAGCACTGTTCAGGGGTGCACATAATGCTGCACTTATTGTACGTTACACCTTGGCATTGTCCATGTACCCATGAAATAGAAATTTGTTTTTGTTCTATACATAACTTATAGTTTGGGCAATTCATGGAACATGTTGCATTGGTCTTTTGCATAATTTCCCGAAGCCCAACTCAGGATAGTGAATAATGCGCTCCCAAAATGGACTAGAGAAGAAACGGGGGCGCGTACTATGCACATTGATTTCAAATGCAGCATTTAATTACTGCAATAATGGTCATCGAAGTTATTACGTTAGCGTTATTATTTTTATTTAGACGGTTCTTGCCGGCGTCATGCAATACAGAAAACGTTTTCTCGTAATGCTGACGAGCAGCTCCATAGTCCCGCTCTCTTGGAACAAAAAGGAAAATGAAACACTCAGGCAAAGAAAGCAGAAAGCGAGGCCCAAGATTAAAGACAACCAAGAACATGGAACATGCTCTGTGGAGCATCCTTGATTAATTTTAAGAGACATGGGTGAAAAAGCAGCTGCAATTTTATCGCGTTACATATAACTTCCCAGTGCTGAAAGAAAAAGGAAACTCGTGCTTTTCATTTTTGTATTCATTCTTTGCACTCTCTCTTCGCCAGCCAAAGTCACGAGCGAGTGCTTAGAAGTTATAATTTCCTCTATTTTTGTTTCTTCTCAGGCTTGAATAAGCAACTGCGATCGAAGACTTTAGTGCCTTCCCGGTCTAACAAGGAAAACCGTGCCCATGAATATTCCCGGCATTAATTTTCCCGATAGGTACCCCGCTGTGTGAGCCCAGGCAGTATGCGCGGTTCGAGTTCTTTCCGCTGACGTGAAGACATCTCGTGGGCGAAACCATACTAAAACCTATTTCCTACGGCGAAACCTATAGTTTACTTTGCCATTGTAGAAAAAAAAAGTGAATTGTGAAGCATTTTCAACACTCACATGAAGAGAGAGAGAGAGCGATAAGCGGCATGGGAAAGGCTGGGAGGTTAGCCGGAGGCGATTCTGATTTGCTAACCTGCACTGGGGGAATGGTAACGTGAAATGAAAGACGGAAAAAACAGCGGAAAGAAAAAGTAAGCTAACGGGGGAAGAATGGAGGGAAGGTCGTGAACGTCCATGAAAATTACAGTTTCTACAATAGGCCACTCGAAAGTAAAAAATTTCAAGAGTGCCTTCAGTGTCTTCATGTGCGACGACTGTATAGGTCGGCGTTCCAGGACTGTCTGCTCCGAAAATGGCCGGCCGTTAAGACGCGCCAGCGCAGTCGCGAATGAGTGGCTGTGTGCGCTCTATCGGGGACAATGACAAAGAACGTGTTCGACAGTTTTCTCTTCACCGCAGTGGTCACACGCCAGACTATTCTCCCATCCGATGCGGAAAGCAAACAACTTCGTCAATGCGACGCCAAGCCACAATCGGTAAAGTAGCGTTGTCTCAGGTCGGGATAGTCCAGCTGGAGGCTGATATTGGCGACAGGAGTCCAGTCGATGTATACGTGTGTGCTGGAAACTAGGTGTGTTCCACAACGATGTTAAGGCATGCTATGCAAACACTCAAAGTTGCACTGCTGCATCTGTTCTTGGCAGCGGCTTTGGCTCCTGCATGCCGTCTTCATGAGCAGCTTGATCGGCCTTTTCATTACCCGTTATGCCTCAGTGGCTAAGGAGGCACTAAAATATGACATCGTGTCCTTGCTCGACGAGGCAATGAAGGAGCTCTCGGATTTGTAGCTATAGTTGTTCCTAGGGTTCACGGTGTAAGGCGGACAGAAAGCAATGTAGAGCTGCCTTAGAGTCGCTGAAAAGGCTCCACTTTTGAGATGACTCCTGTCGAATTATGCGTTATGCGCTACGAAGAGCAGCAAGCTCCGCGGCTGTGGATGTAGTCTGATGCGATGTCTTGAACTTTAACAAGGTGACTTTCGCAGGGAAAATTACTGATCCTGCAGATCCTTCCACGGTGGTTGAACCATCAGTGTACATGTGGGTATGATCGTTGCATTGTTCGTACAGCAGGAGCAACGAAGGTTGTTTGACAGCTGGTGATAATAGTTGTGCCTTAGTTTAAGTTCACCTGCGTGAAACACCAGAATGATTGCATATAGTAGAAAAGGCACAATAACAAGGGCTTTGAAGCAAAGGTTTTATTAATTGTATAATAGCAATATAATGGAATACATAAAGCTTCTTAATAAAGCGCCTGAATATAATACGAAAATATATGTCTTGTTTGCTCCGCTAGGCTGCAGAAAGCTCAATGCAAAAACAGTTGTTCACTCATAAAATAACTTAACTAGCGCTTGCGCCTTGCAATTCTTTTCCTTGAAATTGTGATAAACCTGCAGACTATGATGCTGCTACTTTGGGCGTGCCAATTCACAATCGCTTTAGCCTTCTTGCACAGCTCCTATACCGAATTGAAAACTCAGTTGATGGTTTCAGTGCAAACATGTTAATGTTAGACAGAAAATAAATCAGTCACACACTGCGATAGCAATGGACCTAGGCTTCATCGTCGCAGTCAACACACTCAGCTATAGCCAAAACCGGCACGTTGCTCCTACAATGTTTCGATCTCACTTGTATCTCTGAAGTCAGACTACGTTGCTGTAGGTGAGGAACGGAATTATTTAGTTGCCGCCATAGGCAGCAATGCGCTGTGTTTGGTTCATGCTCCGTTTTACCTTGGGCCAATTATAAACAGGTTTGTGTCAGTCTTTCTTGCTTTGCGGTCATGCTGTTGTACGAAGGGATTCCACAGGAATTTCATGAGGCCTGATTCTGCAACAAACTCGACAGGCACGCGCGTGTGCTCTCAAAATTTGCATTGTAAGTTCATGAGCGTGTATTTGCGATGCAGTGCAGGAAATATGCGAAGTGGAGTGTTATGAGCTAGGTAACACTTGACATGGCAAGGGACCTATTTGCTTCGCCATGGTCATTCGTAATTGCGTTGTACTTTTTACTGTCTTTCACAGGCGACGTTTTCGTATGAACAAATTTAGCTATAGCCAATCATAAGAAGTTAGGGCAGTCATGAAGGTCATAAGTTAAAGAACGCTCTACTTGCTTAAGACAAGGAGTAGACAGAAATGTCTATTATAGAAATCTACCTTAAAACATTTAATACGTTAAAAATGTAATAGAAACAGAAAAATATCGAGCTGTTAAGCGTAATAGTGAATAGGTCGTTGAAGTACAACCTGCAACCTCGGTTTTCTGCGAGGAGACTGGGACCTTGCGGGTTTTAGGAATTGCAAGGGGAAACGAAAGCATTCACGGCAAAGCTGATGATTACGGTGTTGTAACATGACAAAAAAAGAGGAGGTTATCTTAGCCCGGAGGAAATAGCACCAGCTAGGCGAGGGCCGAGATCGTTCTGTAGTAATGGAATATTTAATGCCCCAGCAGTAAGGACGCGCGATAAAAAAGAAGGCAAGTATAGGAGAAAGAAGACTTAAGTTCATGCGTAGGCATCGGCGCACCTTTAAGGACTTGCCTCAGAGCAGAAACGTTCTTCAGCGCTTGCTCAAAAAGATTTCGTTATTTTCTTTTTTTCCCGATGTCTTTGTCTTCTGTGTTCCCCAATGTCTATTCTTGAGAGCTGCTAGATAATGGAGCGCTGTCAGAAGAAAAGATCCTTGGACCATCGCCTATGCATTCTTGCATGCAAAAGGCCACAAAAATCCTTCTGCATTTCCTGAAGGACACTGGACTGGATGAACATTTCTGACAGTGGAGATTCGTTTGAACATGACTTTAAATGACTGATTATTATTTTCCCTTTCTCTCCTTATCTGTTTTTACATTTTCCTCCTTCCCAAATGCAAGGTAGCCAACCGGCCATGTCCTTGGTTATCCTCTCTACCATTCCCTCTTCGTTTCTCTCTCTTTCTCTTGAAAGCTGCTGTCATTTCTTTAGAGGTTATTTAGAGCCATTTGTACGATAGGTCTTTCTCGATGGCATGAATAGCAAGAGCACCCCTCGCAAAATGAAACCTGGTTACCCTCTCTGCTTTTCTCGGAATAAAATGCTCTCTCTCTCTCTATCCAATAGGACCGTGATAGAGAGAGCTAGGGTAATAACAGGGCGGGCCCACGAAAAAATGAGAGCTCAGCATTTAGGGGGAAAAAAGACAGACACAGTTCTACCCTGTAATAGGCGGTGTACTCCTGCTGATATTGAATACGGAGAATAAGATGTAAGACAATCACGTGGACACTTAAAAAAAGTGAGAATACCGATAGAAACTAAGAAAATATGTATGCTAAGCCCAAATTGCATGACATTGAGTATTGTTTCTTTTAATATTCGTCTGTTCGTATGTGAGTCTTCCGGCCCCTAGTGATATGTCAGCAAGTACACTTGTTCTGAGGCTATCGCTAAACTCTATAACTCACTGGTCTGTCATGTCACTCGAGGTTTAATATACTCGGTGATATTCAGAAGGACCTCGGGTAGAATTCGAAAGCATTTATATTTTTGCTGCACATACGAAAATTATAACCTGGGGAAATAGCGCGATTCCGAACGAAGAAAAATCTGCCAAATACTGCAAGTGCATTTTGCACATTCACTACCTGTTTTTCTACATAAACAATGTATATTCAATTAGGCCACGTTTGCTAGGACTACGCTGGCTTTAATACATCGGGGAACGTGCACTCCCGAAACGAGGGCAGCCACCCGGACAGTTGTGGATTCCGATGTTCCTCACATTTGCGATTCTGAATTAAGTAAAGCCCTTCTAATTCACCCTGCGAAAAAAAAGAAAGAACTCGCCATAAGCTCTCACTTGCAGTATTCAAAGAGTTACATCAGAAAAAATGGCACAATACTCAATAATTGCTGGACATGTATTACAGAGGTCAAATAAAAACAGTAATGTGCCTAATCAATATGAAAATCCCGGCCGGCCAGGCACATCAAAACACTATTTATGCAATATCTAGGGCATATGTATGCGTGTATCTGTATGTATATATTTCAATCACGATTGCTTATTTCTTCATGCTGAGCAGCTTAGAAGGTGCTTAATCGCATGAATGCCACTAACACACACAAGCGGTATGGCTTATGTCAGCTGCAATAGCTCCATGTTTAAGTACATTTTATTGAACTAAATAGTGTACAATACTAAACTACAGTATACTATACTCGCTCCCTTTCTCCCTGTCTCTTTCACTTCCGCATTCATCGACTCATTCAATCGCCACTGTCGACGAAGCAGCCCGAGTTCTACTTGACTGCGCGCAAGTTGGCTGTGTTGCGAGACAGCTCATTCTTACAGAGAAACATGCTCTACCGAAGCAAATGGAAGGCTTCATTTTTACAGCTGCCCGACGTCATTCTGCCAGAGCCTATGTGGGTAATCAATATTAAATGCACTTCGCATATTAGACAGCAGGTTTTCTACGTGAACACTTTTTGTTTGATTCTGTCTGGTATAGTTTGGTTATGGTGGATTTCCTTCCTCCCGGAATAAGTTCTCTTGGAACAACTTCACACACAAGGAAAGCTGTACAATGCGACGTTCTTTGAATTTACTACACTGAGTTCAATAAAATACCGTAATTCGCTCATAAAAATATTACTCACCTCTCACTTCTAGCTTTCATGGCGTTCCCGTACTCCGTGATAGATAGCAGCAACATAATGAATACTGTTTAATTGTGCAATACATGAATAATAAAAAAGACAATTATGGCTAATTACCAAAGCTATTCTTATGGCTGAACATGCAATAGCCTCTTTAAGTTCGATGCTCGACACAATGGTGTACTAACAAGAGGACGAAAAGCAAGAAGAGCCGGTATAAACAAAACACTGACCTATGGTAAAGTGCGCACGTAAAAATGCAGACACATAAGAAACGGTGCACCTTGTCATGGCTCGAACTATACAATTAGTTTTTTAACCTTCAGTTGCGCGCTAGCATCAAAAATGTTCTAGACCTAATGACATCTATCTCTGCGTCAATTAAACAGGAAAGTTTTGAATTTCATAACTGGAGTCAATGATCAGTATTGGGCACCCTGCAAAAGTCCATTCGCCCCTTGCAATTCATAACATTCCAACTACGTTATTTGAGCAGAAAAAGGCGTTACGCGGTTGTGTACAGTACATATTCTACTGCCGGTCACTGAGAAAGCATTCCAATTGAATGAACAATTTCAGCGTTAAACTACCAACATAAGGCACAATTTGTGCTCGACCGCTCCCCAATGGTACTGGTTATCGAAGAAATAACCATCGCTTATGTTTTCATTTGGGAAAGTTTCGAAAAGAAAATCACTCAGTAAATCACGTTGATCCCATTCACTGTGGGAATTGATGTAAGCGAAGATTTCTGTTTTCTTTCTGTGTTGACGACGAAAGTTCAATTTCTTCAACGTTTAGTTGAACAATCAGGGGAAGGTGTTTGCTTGAAGCATTCTTGCGCGCCATACTTCATAACCTCCGAGAGGGTTGCGCATATTCGTTGCCTGACATGACACATCGCTACATGGCAGAAGTATTAAACTTTAATGGAATTGTGGAGCTGTACGTGGCAAAACCACAATCGGATTATGAGGCACGCCATAGTGGCGGACTGCGGATTTGTTTTGACACCGTGGTGTTCTTTAACATGCCCCTAAGGCTAAGTGCACAAGCGTTTTTTTTTTATTTCACCCGCGTCGAATTGTGGCTGCCGCGGTCGAGATCAAACCCGCGACCCCGAGCAATGCATGGTATCGTGGCAACCTGATACCCACCCTGGTTGTGACGAGGTATCGAGTAGGTTTCTTGGTTCGTGTTGTTATAGTTTGGAATCCCAAGGTTTCTAGGTCCTGCCGGCCCGTGCGAGTCCGCGCAAGTCTCTGTTGTTGCGAGACGTAAAGGGCATCTGTCATTTCTCTGAGGGTGTTGTGTAACCCTAGCGCCAATAATTTTTCAGTAGCACCTACTGAAAAATTATTGCTATTACTCATGCGTGCGGAGAGCGACCAGCTCAAGCTGATCCAGAGAGCTGAGAAGATGGCAAGAGCCAGAGGAGCCCTGGGCTTGGGGCACCACCATTAGCGATTATTCCGATTATTATTTTAATAAAGTTCATCTATCTATCGCGATCAGGACCTTCATTAAAGTTTTGCATTCATCCATCCATATCTATCGCGAGAAATGTCATAGCCGCATAGCTACAGCGGCCGCAACAGAAGTGTTGATTAGACGTGTGACTGCATCCGTAGCGTCGGGTACACTGCACGGTGTGCTTTAATGTTACTCGGCTTCTGCACACATTGCGTAAATTGTCCACTTTGCATGGTGTTTAGTTTTCAGAAATAGCGGAAACGTAGCGTCCATTCAACCTCAATATATCCCGTTTGCCCGCAACCACTGTCGTATCTATAGTAGTAGCGTTTCCTTGCTTTCTCCCGTCACATTTCCTCTTGCCTGCGTCCCCCCTTCTTCTTTTGGGGGGGAGGGGGCACTGCGAGCACAGAGTGGCAAGGCGGTTGAAATGATCCATTCGTCTCGCTGTGCCTCGGTTCTATCCATTAACTGCCTCCTCTCCCCCCCTCCCTACCATCTATCTAGCTTCCCTCTGAACTTGCCGTTTCTAGAAAGGTAAGCACTGCAATTTCTGCAATGCTTTTGCAGGGGGTCACGGATAATTACAGCTGTCAAGAGGCTAATGTGGCGACGCCTATTGAGCTCCACAGGGCACTGTGCACATGCCACGCTGTGCAAAGGTCTAAACGAGTCATTCACTTCACATTTCCTCACTAGCGCGCTTCTGTCATGTATGCACACGCTCTGAGCCACTCTCCGACGTGATACTACTCCTACTGGGTTTAGGTTTGAGTTGTTGAGCGGTCAGACACTTATTGCAAGGTTAATTTTGACGCCTTTTATTGTCCTATGTGCATTAGATGGCGTGAAATTGCATATATAGATGATACAAAGAATGGTCAGTACACAGATCCCCGAAAACTCCTATCGATCTGAAGTCACCAAAGAAGACCTTGTCTTCAAAACCTAAAGCACAAGTGTTTGAGGGTTCCTCAGTGCGTTGGCCTGGGCGTTGAATAAGCCCCCACGATTTAGTTTTCTTGGTGTTCTGTGGTCATAGCTAAGGTGTGCCATGGGGCGGTGCAAAGTTGTATGAGGTTTGAGTTGGGTAGTAGAAAGATGGTGGAGTACACAATAGAAGAGTATATCTGGTGATCTTTGGTGTCCACCAAGGTTGAGGCACTTCGCGCATTTCTGTATAAAGCATTTGGTTGATGCATATATAACTACGTTGCTCCGCGCCTACCCTATGAGTATGCCGTGTGGTCTCTCATTGCACGTACCGAATAGTTAGAAGTGGTGGCGGTCATACCTGTAAGGGTGAAGTTGCGCAGTTCTGGCTAGCGGAGATGCTGGCCCTTGGATTTTCAGGAGTGAGATGCCCAAGGGTCTTTAAGACGACCTCATTAGCCCTTTTTCTCCACGCTGTGGGATACAGCACGGTCGCTTTGAAACTGTGAATAATATGGTCATTTGGGCTGTGTGTGTGTATCTGTTGAGGTGGAGGGGAGGTGAAGTAGAAGACGTTGAGCTCCAGTGACTTGACATCGTGTCTCCTGAGCAATTTGGGGGCAATTGCAGGCATGGTGGTGCTTCCTAATGGCTATGGGTGCCCTGGTGATATTGATGTTAAATACAACGTCGTGAACAGGAAAGTGAAAGTGTTTTTGCTAATATACTTTTCGTAGCAGGTGCAGCATTGTCGGTGGCATTCCGTGTTGGCGGTTGTTTTGGGCGGCCATTGCACGCTTTGTGGGCGCGACTACGAGTAGTGCTGGCCCTGCCCCATTAAATCCACTCATAGCTGGCGGCAAAGTGCGGGTACATTGATGCTCAATAATACAATAAAAGTACTTAATCTTCAAGCTGTAATGTTGGTGACATGGCAAGCTTTCTCCGTCGTCGTACTAGCAAAGGAAACAAACTTCACCGGAGCAACACATCCTGTGAAGTGACTTAGGCTCAAGAGAGAGAACAAGTAGGAAAGGTAGGGAGGTTAGCCAAAGCCGTGCCGGATTGGACTTTGCACGACAACATTACAAGCATAACGAGACAGCAGACTTCGCCTAAACGGTAATTTTGTTTTCACGAAGTGATAGCTATTGCATCAGTCGAACTTATTTTGAAGGTAAGTTGATAAAACAGAAAACTTGGACTCCAACAGCACGTTGCGGTGGTGTTTTTTTTTTTCATCTCCTTGTCGTCCTTTTGCTACTGTTATATTCGACAGTCTAAAATATCGGTATGAGAATCAAAATTATTTTCTATAGGTCTTCCTGCTGGGCGGGCTGCAAGCCTAAAATTAGCCAGACAGTAATTTTAGTAATAGGAAACGCAGAAAATAGGAAATGAATATTTTACGCGTTCTTACTGTCTTCTTTTGTTCACTCAACACCTTTAGGACAGGGTCAAATCGACGCTAACAGAGGAAGTATGTTTAATAACTCGTGTGCAAGCCGCTTTTTTACATCCTGTGCATTAGTGTCGACAGTAAGGGAAGCCCTGTTTTTCCATTGCACCAAGCCACTCCGACAAAACAGTCTCATTTGCTTCCCACACTTTGCCGGCCTGCAAACTTCGGTCGTTGAAAGCAAAGTATCTGTACCGAATATTAAAAATATTTATAATCATTTTTTTCCGTTTCGTTTCAAAGCTGTGCAAACAGGAACTCAATGAAAAGTACACTCTAAGCATAAAGATTAGTGTCGAAGTAGCGCATATATCCTGGATGCAGCTGGAAAAGATTTGCTGTGTTTCGCCATTTCATTATGAAAGTGGCAAACGACGTCAAAACAAGCCCGTTTCTTGTTTATAAAAAAATTACCGACGATTACGTTACTTTCTAATGCGAAATTTGAGCGCAGCAAATAAGCTGTTTCACCTTTTGGATAGATTGAGGCAAAGAAATCGAGCAACACATGTATGCGCTATCACATAATTTTTTTTTTATTTTTCACACGTATTCCTTTAACAAAGACTCCACTAACAGTTCTTGACAGTCATGAAGGAAGCTTTGTGATCGGAGAAATAGACTGATATATGTTCGACTTGGTACACCAATGCTTGATTCTCAAAGACGAGATCTATACAAGTGCCTCGCGAGGTTGTCACAGCCGTGGGGGAAGCAGAGGCTAAGCGCCGCCGCCGAGAAGACCCTGCCGTTCGCGCCGCCGAAGCGGAGGCTCATCGCCGCCGTCGAGAGCAACCAGCAGTAAGCGAGGCTGAAGCAGAAGCTCATCGCCGCCGCCGAGAAGACCCTGCAGTTCGCGCCGCCGAAGCGGAGGCTCATCGCCGCCGTCGAGAGCAACCAGCAGTAAGCGGAAGCGGAGGGGGGCGGCGTGTACACCCAGCGGCAAACGATGGGGGCAGAAGCGCGCGCAGCAAGCGGACAACACGATAAAGGGAGGAGGGAAGAGATAGCAGCGACTGACTGATGCCGCTGACGGCGATAGTGAGTCAACCCCTGCTATCCGCCACACAAGAACAGGGGGGGGGGACCCTTTCCTCCTCTTTCTGCATGGCGGCGACGGTGTTCAATGCAGTCACGTTATCTTGACTCTCTAGCGGCGTCAGCGGCATCCAGCGGTATCAGTCGGTCGCTGCTAGCGCTGGGGGGATGAAAGGGGGGCGGAGCTGGTTACGAGGCCGACGACGACGCCGACGACGACGCCGACGACGACGCGAAACCCAGGAACGGACGCCAAAGAGATGCGCTCTAAAATTCTCCTGAACTCGCCGTGGTGGCTTTTTGGCTAAGGCGTCAAGCTACTAAGCACAAGGTCGCCAGTTCAAATCCTGGCCACGGTGGTCGCATTTCGATGGGGACGAAGTGCAAAAAAGCCCGTGTACTAAGCATTAAGTGCAAGTTGAAAAAAAAAAACCCAAGTGGTCAAAATTAATCCGTAGTCTTTTCACTATGCCATGCCTCATAAATAGATTGTAAGTATGGCACGAAAACTTTGGAATTTGGTTAATTTATTTATTTTAATTTTTGCTAGAATAAAAATAAAGTAGGTTTACGCCATTTGTAGCAAACATGACAACATCTTGCTACATTCTGAGCAGTGTCATATGACGGAGTAATATGTAGAACGTAATGGGGCACGTGAAAACTAAACTAAAGAGAAAACTGCATGATTCTGTTGAATTCAGGAGCGCCCACTGAACACTTTCGTGATAGCTCTTACGGTGTTTCATCAAAGGTTCAATATGCAGTGTCCAAAAATAGTCAAAGTACGTTGGTCCGGTTCGACATTGTCAGATTTCTAATTTTATTATCTTTCTTAGACTGGGAGCTGATTGCTTGTCCTCCCCGCTTTCATAAGAAACAGTGTGGAATGGTGCTTGAGGCACCAGCGTAAAACTACATAAACTTTCCTATGCAAGGACCTTGGGAAAGGTATCACTTACTTATGGATGTATCGGCAGTTATCGGAGAAACCGCACTTTTCAATGTACTTAACGTAATCCATATGCGACGACAAATCAATGTTGGTGTTGAATTCCGAAATCCCTCTATTTACCTAAAGGTGTTACAAAAATTAAAATTGCCGTGTACTGCCATTGCTTTGCTTGATGTGTTTTTTAATGCAAAGCATTATACGGATCACAACATGGCCTTGCAGGCAAATATGTCCAAATATATGTAGGCAAATATGTCCTCTGTGGCGGGCCACTTGTGGGTCAGAATGACGTCGTTGTTGAGAATAAGCATAAGCGGATGAGTGTAGCTTAAGAGGAACCTTCAGCTCGAGCCCAACTCAGATGCGGCCCATTCAAATACATATAAAACGCATAATCGTTTTTCTGAGATAACCCCTCGACCGATTTTAATGAAATTGCTGCATTTAAGAAAGAAAGTTAAATTCTAGTGACTGTTGGAAGCGGAATTTCGATTAAGGTCCTAAATCTTGTTACAAAAATTTTCAAAATTTTGGAAGTTTGGAAAATAAAGAAGCACGAAGTTTACAAATTAATAGCTCTACATCATAAACAGATGTCACCATTGTGTAAACGGCATCCGTTGAATCATTAAAATGGACAAATTCGATATGCCATTTTTATCTGTTGTGAATTTGTTACGTTGTGCACAACGGCTCTGCAACAGCTGTATTTCTATATTACTAAATTTTTTTGTATGCATGTGTAACATATCAGTTTTAATGCTCTTTAGATGTACTATTAGATGTGATTCACCGAGTGAGTTATCATTTTTCATGGCTGAGTTACAGAGTTGTAAACTGGATAGTTTTGTTTTTTGAAAATTTCCGATTTTTTCAATTTTTGATAAAAAATGGAGGACCTACATCAAAAATTTCAAACGCACAGTCACTAGAGGGCAAGTCTTTCTTTTAAATGCAACAAACCTCGTCAAATGTGGTGCTGTGGTTGCCGAGACAAACGAATTCTCGTTTTACGTGTATTTAGATAGGAGCACCCGAGCTAAAGCTTCCTCTTAGTGGCACGTGACAGGAGAAGCGCCGGCGGCTGCGTGGGTGTGCGTCGGGTGACCTGTATTGCGCGATGCGCCTCCAACCGAGCGCTGACTGTACTCACGTACTGCCCTGTTTTGTCTGACCATAGATGCGTTTCAGACTTGTACACAGCAGTAGATCGTAAGCTCAAAATAACTCAGTTATGAGATAATAAGCTAAGAGCTCTCACACGGATAGGGATAGATAATTATTGAATGAAAGGATATCACAGCACTATCGCATAACATTGGCTTGAGCGGAGTATCAGAGCCTGCGAGCACTTGTACTAGGCCACGTGCTCTAATCGCTTCAAAGGCCATTACTTTCTTTTTTTCCTTTTGTGTTTTCTTTCGAACGTTTCCGTAGGCGTTGAATGCGCTGAATTGAATGGAAGCCACGACGAAATGCCGTTGGCCCATAAGCGCGCCGACTATACATATCATACTTTGCACTTTTCCGTAGGCTAATAAATAACGCAAGACTAATATTAAAGAGGAGACCCGAAATTTAATGTCGCATTGCCTTCATCAGCGCATCAAAGGTGCCCCTGACGACTACAACCAGCAATACTAGTTGTTGCTTTTCTCAAAACCACAGGCAATATCTTCTCCTGCTTCCCTCTCTCTATCTAATATATATATATATATATATATATATATATATATATATATATATATATATATATATATATATCTGTGGCTTGCTTTTACCACAAGCTTATATTGCGGCTTCCTTGTTTCTTCATATCTTCTTACTAAAGTTTTTAGCCGTGGAGCCCGCCCTAAACGCAGTCTTATATCTGTAGAACGGCCTGTCAGCACCAGAGGACAGCGTCTCGTGGTTTTTGTTCATTGCTTTAAGGCTTATTGTATATTTACTGAATTTCTTTCGTTTCGACGTTTACGCTTCCTCATCCTTTTATTACTGTTTTCTCTTCCATACTTTCCCTAACTGTGGTGTTGCTCGTGTGTTTGTTATCCGTGCCGCAAAGATAACAACAATACAAGCTATGAAGACAGAAAGCGAAGTCGAAGAAAAATAACACAAACAAAGAGCGTCGTCGAAGACGGACGGGAAAGCGAAATCTCCGTCAGAAATGACGCCCATTTTGGTGCAAGAGAGGGCAGCAGAGTAGCAAGAGTGATAACGCGGAGGGGAGCCAAACGTGAAGAGGCAGGCGCTGTGGAGCGATCGGGATAGACAGAAATTCTTCGCTCGCTGAGAACGATCTGAAGCGACGCAGAAGGGCCAGCGAGAAACTATATTTCGTGGCATACGCGGTGGGTGTTACTTGTGCTCCTATTTTCTTATACGTACCTTTGCTTTTATCTGCTCCACTTTTCTTCACTTGGGAGCGCTTCGTTGGTGGGCTTCTTCTCGGAACCGGCATTCGAAAAAGGACCGATGTCGCTGCTTTCTGTGTGCCTCTCTAACGAGAACGTTTCCTTGTTACCCGGCGCTGTGCTACGCACGACCATCCTGCTTTCTATTTTGATTTTCATTGTTTTCTTATAAGATACATGTGGTATTTGCGGCATGTTGAAAGGCCTAGTACAAGACCATTCTTTTTTATACTGCACGTAAACCAGCTTTACACGCTTTCTTTTTGGTTGAGGACAGCTTCTGTACTCTCCTTGCTGTGGATTCATTCACTACAGGAGTCTACTTTACGGATTCGAATATAGGATCAGACGACCTTAAAAAAGAGCACTAAGGTAGCGTGTCTGATACGGGTACCGTTTTCTCTGTGATTGGCACATTTTTTTATATTCCTATGGTCCTCTTTTGTTTGTACGTGTTCACAGTAGTAGGCCATAGCATGCTAGCTCAGATAGACCTCTCTACCTTTCTAATAAATTATCTCTCTTTCTCTCTTTTCTGCCTGCCCGCCACAGTAGCTTAGGGCCTATGGCACAAGGTGGCGGGTTTCGTTTTGGGTTGCAGCGGCCGACTTCAACTGGCAGCGAAATGCACAATCGGTCGTGTAGCGTGCATAGGGAGCACGTTAAAGAAACTCAAATGGTGAAAATTAATCGCGAACCCTTCAGTGCAGCGTGCCTCATAATCGTGGTCTTGGCACGTAATACCCCGGAATTTTAAGGCGAAAGCCTTATGTTGTTCGCGTCGCGATGGCTTTGAAGAAAAAAACGCGGCGTCTAGTCAAGTGGTACAAAAAGCATCACCATCAGCTCGTACCCCCGTAAGCAAGCAAAGATGCAAGGGCCCATACCCCTTAAGCCAGAGGCTACAAACGTTCATCAAAGTGAAGCCAACAGTTCCTACATTCATTGAAATCACCGATACAACACAGAGAACAGCATATGTTTCAATAAAGGAGAAGCTCAAAACAAGTATGCGAACCATCAATAAAGCATTGCATACCCACCTCGGAAGTACGCTACTGCCGATGATGGTCGCCAAGCTCGAAACTATATAGGTGCGACGTGCGAAGCGGCGGGAGCGAGGCATTTGCCCGTGAGTGCTGCTTTCCCCTGCTGAGAGGATGCAACGTAAAGTCGAAGAGAAACGTCGTTGGCGCTAGTCGGACTCCACTATACGAGCACACGAAGCAGCAGCGGCTAAGTGTCGAAATCTGGCCGAAGTAGCCATACTGCCGAAGCAGCAACGAGACGATGCGAGACGGAAACGTAGAGAGAAGGCCGAAGCTCGTAGGCAACGGCTTGCCACACGTGTACATCACACTGCCGCTCGTTGTGTATAGCAAGAAATCTGACCACTCCGATCGTATAACTTAATGCATTAGCAATTGTGGAGCAGGCTTTCGCTTTCACGTGCGACAGGACTGTAATATGTTTCCGAACTTGTTGATTTACTCTTTTCCATTTTTATCGTGTCGCTCTTCCTTTGAATTTTGTGCGACGCTGTCAGCAATGGTGGACAATTTACAGGTCTCTACTTTTTTTTTTTTTTTTACAGGAGTAGCATATACTTTTGAAGAAATAGTGAGCGTGAATGCTTGAGGTTATGGCTGTAACTTAGCATCCTGGCTATGATTGTTGAAAGCTTTTATGAAACAAAGAAAACATTCGTTGCCCAAAGGCCATAGTAATGCCAGTACCGACCCGTGCAGACCCCAAGGTTATATATATACCTGCGTGTAACGACCTCGCCCTTTGCTCCCCGTTCTGTGTTTCGACAAACTACCACTTGCGAAGTGGTGTTTGTAGTGGTATATTTCTCATCGAGCTGTTTGACGATGATCATCCAGACATATCCTTCTTTCCTTCCTAGAATCGTGGGTTCTCAAACTGCACTATTTATCTTGGCAGCCCTTATACCATAAACTTTTCTTTCTTTCGTCACAACTCTCTCTTCGTCTTTCATGCTATCATTCTATTTGTACCTCCTTCCTACTAACACTTCCGACATCTACTTTCTTTACAGCTCGGCGAGCCTCAGCGCATCATGGCACACCCAAATGCACGCTTAGTTGTAAACGTCGAGCAAGAAAAAGAAACGCCAGTAAACAAAGCACAACGATTCAGCTCCTTTTCCGGCTTCATCTGTCGTTTTTCGAGTTTGCACGTTTGTTAATCGCCCAACTTATTTTTCTCATATCTTCGACTTCTTTCTATTGCGGCACCCTGGCGAACGCAGCCGTCAAAAGGAGAGGAGAGAAGGCGCCTGTGGCGATGGCGTTTCGATGTCGAAGTGCTGCACTTCCGAAGACGTGTTCTCACTTCGCCGTGGATGCTCCCCATCTTTATTATATCTTTTTTTCGTACCATTCCGCCTCGTCGACGATACATCCGATACACGCCCGGCCATTGCGTGCTCTCGTGGCTTTCTACTGCGCGCTTCTCATCGTCGTCGTAGTGCGGCCAGCTAATGGCGCTGATAAAGAACTTCGCGTTTTTGTTTACCCAGCAGACGCAGCCCATCGCAATGAAGGAAAGTGTTGCTATTACGTGGCGGCATTAATATTTACTGCTTATTTCAGAGTGGGCCCTTCACTGTTCTGTCGATGACACAGCCGAGGAAAGAAAAAGTGATCTTATACCATTGGGTTGTATCGTAGTGCTGCGCCTGACAAGGCGTAGTTACGACCCTGAATAACGAAAAAATAAAAAAATTCTTATTCCCTTCTTACGGACTATTGAAGCAGGCACATGAAAATTCTTTCAGTGTTTATGAGCCTTACTTTTTCTTCCTCGGCAGCTAGAGTTTGTTTCCGTCCATTTTATTTTATTGACGGCTCTAAGTGAGACATTGAAATGCCTTTGGGAGCCAATTCCACGTTTATTTCGCCTTTGTCGAGTTGACGGCGAGATGCGGAGCCTCAAACAAACTTTTTTTCATCTTAAAGCTGACAGTACTACGACGGTGTTTCTGTGTACTAACAGTAATGTACCCATAGAAGCTAAAGGTATGTCGTATTAGAGAGTCTTTTGCGCATGAGACGAAAAAGAAAGCTCAAGCACACAGACTACGCTAAGGTCTACAATACGGAGTATCACAATACACCATCACATCTTTAACCATATTGAATAAGGCAGAGGGGACAAATAGGATGTATTTAATTCTCTTGCTTTCCCCGCTCTCATCGGTTGAATTCATCACGGCAGACCGCAAGACCTACATGCTCCCGGTAGCTAGCTTGCAGCACGTAAAAAATAAAGCAGGTAACGGAAACAGATCAGTACAAGTCATTCGAGTACCTTCTCTCGAATGGGTGAGCTAGAGAACGAAATGGAGCCCCGCAGGCGATGGCAAATTGAAGCTGACGTATTTGCAACTGCCGCCTAGTGAAACAATGTTTTTTTTTCTCAATGCTTTTGGAGGAGACTCGCCAGCTTCTTTGGATGAACGTGTGAGCGAGCTCAAGCCCACGCGCGAGATTTCGCCCTTGCTATGAGGGACGCCAAATCACTAGAGCGTGGGTAATCGACTTACAGTCGGCACCTTTGACTTGTACCTGCGAGTCTATAGCCTACGAGCCGAAGCTCGTCCCCAACACCGTTGGCACTCATGCGAAGAGCACAGCGTTGGTTGCCCAGCTGGGAAGATAGCGGACATGTGAAGGTGAGGGAGGCTCTCACGGGGTGGATGAGGGGGAGTGGTGAAGCAGACATTATGTGATTACTGTATGCCTTCGGGCCAGTAGCAGCGCGATCTACTGTGTCTCCTTCAAGGGGAACAAATTTTTTCCTGCACAACTGCCAAAATATCGAAGCTTCGGTGTGGGCGACACGGTGAAACTCCAGACTTCTTCCTCGGAGTTTTGTGTCCTTGTGGTAATTTGAAATAAGAGAAAATAAGTTGAAGCGATTGCGTCAGCAATCAGCAATAAACACAGCACGAGCAGATATGCACTGTAAGGTAAGTTCTGATGTAGAAGCGGGTGAGATGAAAAAAAAAGCCTACTGTTGGAAGGGACGTAGTAAGCATGGGAAATCATCGCGCACCGGAAACTGAAGCAACAACTCGGAGTTTGCAGTTTAGACAGACCCCAAATATATTGAGGTCACTTGCTGCCTGCCGAGAGTCTGCAGCATAGCGTGATAATGTTTCAAATTCGTTTTTCTTGCCGAGTGCGTGCTCTCAAATCCATTTTCCATTGCCGATTTCCTTACATGGTATCGTGCAGTACGATATGTACAACGGAAGACCCTTTGATACTTTGGAATGCTAAGTATGACCACTCGATCAACGAATCAGTCAATCGATCTATTAGCCTTGCGGAACATGAACGTGCCACTCCAAATCAAGGTAGTGTGGGAGTTTTTCGTGAAGCTATCTGATGAGGATGAAGGTGGAAATACTTTCACTTCCAAAATAAGCTTGAGCTCGGAACAACTACATAGGTCGATGCTATCTCTCTGGAAAATGCATCTACGTCGTACATGAAGTTTATTTTTTGTAAGTACTCCCTTTCACTCCCAATTCCCCTCGCCACTTGCAGGGTAACAAACTAGACTGAGTCTGGTTAACCTCCCTGCCTTTCCTTCTTCCTTTCTTTCTCGCTCTCTTGTAAGTACTGCTAGTACTCTTTGCTGCGTCTTGCGTTGTGTGCGTTTAGTGCAGCGTCATAGGTACGGTGCTTGGATACACAACGGCTGCGTGAAAGGCGTAACGACGATGGCTAAGGCGCGTCGCTGGCGATTCACTTGTGCGCACGCAGCTTTCGCATTCGTGCAGAATTTCTCCGCTTATTCACCTGTTTGTGACTGTAGCGAACTACATTGCATGCTAAAGAAAAAGGAGAGCTGTGCAGACCTTAGTTCTCGTGCAGTGAGGCCACATATAGGCTCTATAACCGCTAATGTTGGCGACTAACGTGTCATCCCGCTTTAAGAGTGCGAAGTACGATTGTTTCAGGAAAAGCTTAATTGCCGATATATTTGATAATGCTCAATACAGTCATCGCAATCAACTAATTACGCAGTTAGGCAGGAATGGTGTGTAATTCCAGCGTTTAATAATGTTTACTGGTGCTCACTTGTGCTTAATTCAGTGCTAACAGATGGTTGCCAACGGAAAATAACTGCCCGAGTTTTCCAAAAGTCTCGAATCACCGGCGGATTGTTACCTAACGTTAAACAAGCTTCCAGAGTTCAAAGAACTGCCCATATCTGTGAGTCGCTCAAAAACTTGTTCAATGTGACTTCATGTTACCTGCAAGCCTTCTTGCGCAGCCAAAAAGATTAAAGGTCGGAGAAGGGTTAAAGGTCGGAGAAGAGGAACGTAACTAGTTTTGACAAAAAAAAATAATATAACTGTGGTAATCTTTCTTTGAGCTCTGTATACGTGCGCATTAGGTAAGACCTTTAGCAATGTACATAGCCTTTGATTAAATTTGTGTGCGTTGTCCTCGAGGCCTCGTGTATCACATTGCGCGCCAAGTGGGCGCACCAAGTGGGCGCAGCCATTTACTGCGCCCACTAACTTGTATATAGTAACGTGGTGTGTGTCTCATTTATTATAAGTAAATGTTCCTCACGTGCAAAATCTGCTTATTTTATCCAGAAGTACCTCTACCTTTCGACTGTAGATAAAGTTCCGAACGTCCGCCACTAACCGTGCTGCTTGTATGTCGTATTCTTACAGCGTAAGCTGGTATGGGCTCATTCCAATAGCCGTTTCGGTTGGCGATGGCTCCCGCCGCCGCCGTCGGTGGCCGTAGTAGCTATCACCGGGAATGTGAAAAAAAAATACCGTGTTCCCGACAGGATTGAACCCGGGTCCACCAGGTGGGAGTCGGCTACTCTACCACTGAGTCACGCTAGCACTTTTTTTCTTCTTTATTGCATGGAATTATGAGTAGTGTGAGTCCAAACCGTTACATTTGAACATACATGAGAAACAAGTGCACGCATGGTACGCAGTCCACTGAAAGTTCAAAATTCGGGCAAACAAACACAAGCGTCCAGACGCGAAATGCACTCAGGAACGAAATCAAAGGTAGCAACCACACTACGCATTCGAGCAGCCTCTTCTCGAAAGACTGACCTTGTCGAGCGAGGTGGCGCGGCATGTCTGTCGATCATTCGGCTTCTCCATACGGAATGAACTCATAAAAACAAATTCTGTCGTGTATTACTGGCTGTGTTTATGAAAGGAAGAGACCGGATACCATAAGATGTTAGAGGAAGCTCTTCTTGGATAGTTCTTTGTATAATGTCCCAATAATGAAATGTGTCACGACAAAGAAGAAAGCAATGTTCCGTTGTCACGGGTTGATTCCAACGTCTACAATTTGTATTCTAGGGTACACACAGTCTTTTTTCCTAAAGCCACGTTCTAACTGGTAAGGTGGAGGTGTGCAGCTTAAAAAAATATGTTTTTGCTGCGGGCGTAATGCACATTCTACGGACACGGCAAAGAGCATCTTGGCCAAATAAAGACAGATACGGCTTTCGGTACATAGGGTCAGGGAAAATGTTATGTATAATTGCTACATTTAGCGACGTTAGATCAACGGTAAAGAAATATTCTAGTGAATCTCACTTTTGAACATGGAATAGTGTCGGCAAGTTCTCTTAGGAAGCTCCACAACGGCAGTTTTTTAGCAAAGTTTGTCGTGACAGAAAGAAAAGGGAGGTGTGAAGCAAGATACATTCGATTAACTGCGAGAAGGAATGGATGATGGACGTATCTAAGGTAAAATAATTACACACACTTAACCAATTGTCACAAAAACAAATGCTCCTCAAGCGGAAGAAAAGTTTGTCCCTTCTCATGGCTTCCCATAATGAACGCCAAATGAAACATAGAAATATTCTATGAAATGCCATAACATGTATGCGTGAGCAGTGTAAGACCTGCAGAATATAAATAAGCTTAGAAGCAAGAAATATATTGCATGCCTTAGCTCTCGCAAAAATGGAGAGGTCTTGTCCTTACCAGGTTGTCACCTTTCCATGAATAGTGGTTATCGTGGACCTCCACTGAGGTCCACTATTACTGAAGTTATCGAGAGGCACACCAAGATATCGCAACGGAGACTGATTCCAATGAATATTTGTGAATACAGAGGAAGTGAGCGCCCACATGCCTAGCCAGAAGCCTCTACTTTTATCAAAAGAAGGCAATGTCATCTGCATAAGCTAGTACTTTAATTTTCTCATCTGAATACCTGTATTCTTTAATGCTTGAGTCGCAAAGCACGCTTAAGCAAAGCGGTTCTAAGTATATAGCGAAGAGCAAAGGTGAGAGCGGACAACTCTGATGAACGGTTGACTGCACCTGTATTATATCTGAGAGGGTACGGTTGACAATTAACTTTGTATTGCAATTGTCATAAGAGTGCATTATGTCATAGTATGATATATCCCCTAAATGAAGATGTCGCATTAGTCGGAACGAAACATTATGCTGAACCTTATCAAAGCCTTTTGCAAGGTCTATTTGGAGAAGAGCTATTTGATTCATACTACCCTCTATGCACTCAAGTACTGAGCGCGCGATATGAACGTTTGTCTGTATAGAGCGTCCTCGAATTCCGCGTGTTTGATGGTCGCCTACTAATTTAGCCATGGCTGTCTGCAACCTATTGCAAATATTTGCAAATATTTTGTAATCTACGTTACATAACGATATCGGCCTATATCCGTTTACTCTTTTATTACTTCACTATCTGTGCTCTTTGGGATTAAAGTTGCGTGGCCCTGATAGAAAGAGGGAGGAACCTTACCATGTTTATGGGCTTCTTCGAAACGCTGCGTGCTTGAAAAACATGCAGCGGAAAGAAAATGTCCCATAGACGCGTCCTAGCGTTTGAGGAGACACGCGATGTGATCTGCGCGCTGCGTAGGATCGATACTTTCAGATTTTTCATTGCCGTTGCATATTATCACATGACGTAGAACGCCATGTAGTAGATGCACAGGTAGCGGTATGATAGACAGAGCAGCCTTGAGGATGAAAAAAGAGTTTGAGGAGATGTACACAAGAATGCTAGAAAAAATATATAATGCGTACCTGATTACATTCTACTGGCTAGGTTGCTGTGTCTCGCTGCCTAGGTGGCTGTGTCACCTTAGTGCTTCCAAGAGAATGCCAATAAATCATCGTCATCATGATCATTATCATCGTATCGAGCCACCTCTGATATCAAGCTGGCTAGGATACTATAAATCATCATGAACGTGATGATTAGCATACTATCGAGCCACTTCCAATTTCAAGCTGGCTAGCTAACTATGTCACCACCACGTTTCAAAGGTGATGCCAATAAATCATCATCATAATTAGCATCGTATCGTGCCACTTGCTTTGCAATGTGAGATGCGAGCCCATGCGTGCACCCTTCGCATGGCAGTTTCACATTATTATACCAGGTGGCAGGTCAAGCAGCAGTTTCGTAGGTGTACCGGTACAAGGCAGATAGAGAAGTATTGAGAAAGAAAAAGGAGATTACCGAGATGTATAAGACTTTATTTAGACAAGTAGTTACTGAGGAAGTCAGAGAGAAGTTAGAGCGATTACAAAATTTAGAGAAAAGACATCACTTGGATGTGCAATTGAACATAGTATATAGGGAAGGTTTAAAGGAAAAAAAGAATAATAAGGAATGGTGTACAAAACAAATATACGTGCATAATTTACATTGCATATGCACATCGTGGTGCGCATAAAGCCATAATTATTACGTTATTCACGTTTACACGAATCATGCATGTATTTTTATTCTCTCTGAAAGGGAGAAAAAAATGCCGTGTCTGTAATGACGCAAGGACGATGACGATAATAAGACATATCGGTATTTAGGAGACACGCAGCGAACTAAAAGGAGAAGTAACTAGCGCGAGGTATTTAACAGTCCGTTCTTGCTACAGATCCTGCTGACTAGAGCTTTCGCCTTCGATTTTTCGGCGCACGCATCGTATTGTGCCACGTATCCTGGAATGTGACAATAACGCGACGTATAGTCTTCAAACCTGTGCAACCTCTTCGGAGCGCGGTATGGCGCCTCCTCGCAAGCTGCGAACCACTGCTGAAGAAGCAACTCGAGAGTGGTGCGCGCGGATTCATCCAGGCAACGTGGGGCTCAGGAGACCACTATGCAGAGAGCAGCACAATCCGCAGGTCGTCGTCGACGCCGGCAGGACAGCACAGTTTGTTCCCAAGAAAACGACGCAAAAAATGATACGCCGCGAGGAAACCTCTAGTGTGTGCTGCCGATACTGCAGCCAGACAGCTTCGCCGCCTGGACCCTCAAGTGCGTGCTGTCGAAAATGCGGCAGTGCGCCACTGGCCACTAACGCAACTATCCTATGGTTTACTAACCTTTTACAAATTAAATCACTACTAGGCGTATACTTAGAGCGTACAGTTACCATCTTCACTCAGTTTAATAGGAGGTCCCACCGAGACGGTCCTCCAGCTTACACTGGGCCAGTGCTGCGGGTGCTGCGGAAGCCTGTGATATTTAATTAAGTATACCTAACGTGCGAGAAAATCTGACAACGGCATGCAGTTGTAGTCGACCGTAAAGGGCGTTCTCGTAACCATTTGTTCTCCCCTTTGTCCTCGAAGAATTCTCGAAAATAGTTCCGCTCCAGAAAGGAAGCATTTGGGTAGACAAACATCTCGCGCTAAGAAAAATATGGTTATGTATAAATGCGCGTGAGACATTGTAAATAATCGGTCACCTAACATGCCCTCCGCATAAGCGAGGTTAGGAACCACAGAAAGCAGCCTTCTTCATTTATTGGGTGGCGCCAAGCCTCATAGCTAATAATTGTTAAGCAGAAAGTAGGACCCCGTAAATATGTTTAATTGTGGTTCGCGTACAACCACTGAAAAACATATATGCCTCAAATAAGGCACGCACAGAAGAAATACAAATGCAAGACGGCAGAAGCGACAGGTTTTCTCAGCGAGAGAGAGAGAGAGAGAGAGAGAGAGAGAGAGACGAAGTGAGAAAGGTTGGGAGGTTAACCAAGGGCATGCCCGGCTGGCTACAGCGAATACCAAATCGGCCAAGAGGCTGCTTGCTTGGTATACAACCAAAAAGCTTGATGCTACTTTTCAAAAGATTGCTTCAGTTGTCGGCGGCATGCACTCATTTTGTGCAGTAAATCGAACCATGGAATTACGTTTCTCAGGGAAAGACTGGCGCTATACAAGGCGGCACAACGAACGGCTTGGTATAAATGTTGGCCCACTTTTCCTTTATTTAACTTTCTATAAACGCTTGATACAAAAGCCCTTTTGCACCCCGCTCTAATCAGAATGCATCCGACATGGCCACTGACGCACCACGCTGGGTGCGAAAGAGAGAGTGCAGAGATATAGGAAGCATCTGCGGCACCTCGCCCACGTGGTGTTTCGGAGGTGCCTTCAATCACGTCAAAGACGTACGCTAGGTGTTATCCGCATCGAGGGCCTTTCCTTCACTTTCTCTGTTATTTTCTACCCGTAATGCTTGTCAGCTTGGACGCTGTCAGAAAACACACGACGACAAACCTTCGCGTGATCAATTATGACTCCTCGTGACTGCAATTAAACTGAGTTCCCGGAAATTTTGTGAATTTTAGCGACCTTCAGTAATACGTCCAGGAAATACCATTAGCCTATTGAAAACAAGGTATATATTCTTGGTAAATAAGATGCCGCTGCTTCCCTGTGCTGTTTTTTAATCATGGATACTTCATTTTTGTCACCTGTTGCATCATGTATAGGTGGCCGGAGAAAACTGCGCGAGCGACATCTTGCTACTAATAAACAAAGGAAACAACTCTCTTTTCCTTCTTTTAGAAACTGACAAAACGCTCTCGAAGTTGAAATCCTCTGAAAAGGGGTGGCTGTGCACATTCAAGAAGGTATTGTCCGCAGGAGAGGAAATATCCCAGAAGCTCCTTTGAAACAAACTGAGCAGAGACATAAAATGTATAGCCAGCTTCCAACGGCCTGTCAAGAACCACACAGTCCCATCTTTCCCAAAAGGAGTAATCTGCTCTGAAAAGGAAGCACTCAGTTCTTTATACCGAAAGAAAGATCTCATGGTTCCGGTGGGAGATTGGAATCTTCCTTTCTTAGCAATAAAATTGAACGTGGAATCTCCAACAAGATGATATCCTGCCATTATAAAGGCCTTACCATAGTGTTGTTTTGGTAAAGTATTGCAGTTGGATTAAAATTATGTTCTGATTTTTGAAGGTAATTCGAAGTTAAACAAGAAAACAACATTTATTTTATTGCCGGTGACCCGAAAGCTACACAAGCAAGACACTCCGATTTTTTTTAATTTATGTAGGCGTACTGTGGATGGTAATAGTTTTATGTCCATTCCATGATAGTTTCTAGGGAAGCAAGAAATTTCTAGACATTACTTCCGCTTATTAAGCTTGACGTCCCTGCATTTTTCTTGATAATTCACCTGATGCAATGCATGCGGTGTGTTGGTGTGGGAAGTACTCCTTAAGTTACATGTGGTGCAGGTGGCATTGAGACTGAAATTCTGCCATTTCATTCAGGAAAAGTGTGGCTGTTTCTACATTTCCGCCACTTTTTGTTCACTAGTGTTTCATTCATAGGCGTCAAATGTTCAGCTTAATTGAAACTAAGATCCGAAGTTGGAGGAACAGCACCGCGTCCATGCATACGTGTGTCCATCAGGCCGGTGTTAGGTAGTTCATATTTAGGTAACAGTTTCCACAATCTACAAAGTACTTTGAAGGAAGCTATCAGAGCGAAAGCGCAATTTGCGCAGAAAGACAGGGATTTAAATTGCAACACGTGAATTTCATAAAGTGAACCCTTCTTTCAGGTACGTCTCGCATTCTACAGTTTGAAGCGGCTGACATCATTTTAGGTGAACTTGCGAAAAACAAATCGCAACATATCAACCGTATTTTAGTATGTTCGTACACACATGTGTTTTCATAACAGACGATATTATTCATTCGAAAGCACGGCATGCAATTGGTAACAGACTCCAAATATGGTTAGCTGCTCTCCGCCAGGATATTGAGCCAATGCTTCGACTTCCGGGCGCACTTCGACACGATGAACAACACGATCCTCTGCGACCGACATTCTATTACGTAGAAACAAAGCAATGCGCTCGCAGGTGTCAATGAAGGGTTATTCCTTTAGGCGGCCGTTAATTATCCTTTGCTTGAGTTGGTCACGAAATAATCAGCTAGTAAATTACAGCTTTTTAACTGAGATAATACGACAGAGACAAGCCCTTGCAACAAACTTAACCTGTTGCTCTCTTTATCGAAGTGCAAGCAATATACCTAATGGCGCTATGACCTTGATTCTCAAGCAGTGCGTGTGCATCTTATACTAATAAATGTAAAATTCAGCTACCCAATGCCAACGACATGCACATAGCGTTTCCATTATATATATATATATATATATATATATATATATATATATATATATATATATATATATATATATAGAGAGAGAGAGAGAGAGAGAGAGAGAGAGAGAGAGAGAGAGAGAGCTACGAGGCGCTGCAGGAGCGAACGATGATGAGAAGACTGACCAAGACGGATAGTCGTGCGCACGGGTTCCATCTTGCATGCCTTTCTTGTTCCCGTTGTATATATCTTGTAAATATATTGTCAAGCGCCTTTTCTCCCCGTAACATAACCGTGTTGCTTCTTTTATGCTTAATTTCTCTGAGCTATGCAGCATGACCCCACGGTCAGTTGTGATATTTGGCACACGGTGACAGTAATGCTTCGCGCGCCTTTGTTGATATTACGGAAACAAAATGGCACATTGTCAGTGTGGCCACGGACTTCTCTCAAACCGGACATTTACAGAATGTAGATACCTAGTCTGATTAGCGTATCACAGATATTCGTGATTATGAACAACCAGTCTGAGCGCACCATTACCATCTTTTCTATGAGCATCCCAGATGAAGCTCACGAAAAAAGAACGTCTCGGACGATATGACGCTATATCTGTTGGCGTTTTGCCAGGCTTAAGGAAAGGAATAACATGAGCCTGTTTTGAGCCCGTTCAAGGCAGCCACTCTTCCATATACTAATAAATTTTTCAAGGAACTGAGTCTTTGCTTGATATACTTGATATAGTCGACACAATCAGGGTCCGCAGATACCTGGTTCACCAACACCAATGCCCCAAGCAATTTTTTTTTTATACTGGTACACTACTGCGGACAATAGTTCAAGCAGGAGAGGGTGCAAAAAAAAGGAAACATCCATTGTAACAAATGACAAAGTATTATGCAGTAAATGTGAAGTTGACGGTAATGAATGACGGTAGTTGTACGCGGGAACAATGAATATTTATTTAAGTTAGTTCTAGCGAAAACAGGTTTGATGTGATTGTGTTTATGACGTAAGACTCGACCAGTTCGTTTCTGCAAGTAGTCGTAAGATTTTATTTCCAGTTTACCAAAATAACGAGAAGCTAAGAAGTTCAAGTGCGCTGTTTTTCTCCTTTGAGCAAGTGGTTCAAGTTCGGCCAATTGTAACATCGTCGAAGGTGAGTCAAGACGTTTGAAACATTTATAAACGTAGCGGACGGCTAATCTTTGAATCTCTTCAAGTTTTTCTGCGTTTGCCCGAGTAAAAGGGCCCCAAACAGCACTGCCGTATTCGAAAGAGGGTCTCATAGAAGTTTTATATGTCATCAATCCTCAAGAGGGGGAAGATTCGTCCAACTTACATTTCAAGATGCCTAATTTCTTTCGGGCTGTAGAGCATATGTTGTTCATATGGGAAGACCAGTTAAGACTGGAAGTTAATGTCAGTCCTAAATATTTGAGTTCCTGAACCTCTTCAAGTGGGTTCTTTTGAATATGGTATGCAAAGGGTAGTTTGTTTTGTTTATTAGTAATGCACATGTGCACAGTTTTTAGATGGTTAATTACAATTTCCCATTTAACACACCGTTCTGCCAATTTATTCAATGTGTTAATCAAGGCGATTTCGCCAGAGACAGTATCGAGAGTAGTAAATAGAATCCAGTCGTCTGCGAATAAGTTCAAAGATAGAGACGAGTTGGCCACTTGCACGATATCATTAATATAAATAATAAACAGGAGTTTTAAACAGGAATAATGTTTCAGAACTATTCACATACGTGGCGCCACGCGTCAACGAACACCAGTCAATACTAGGAAGATTGAAATCTCCAGCAATAATTAGCTTGTGATTTTGGTATTTGTCCAGAAGATCGTATATATCTAACAAAGTATTGGAATTAGCCTCGTGTGGCCTCTACACTCCCACCACAATGATCTGATTACCTGATAAATTAACTTTACAGGAAACGCTTTCGGTGGTCTAAGTTCACAGGAGGTAACGATACCGACGGCAACGTGTTTTCGACAAGAACTGCTATTCCGCCACCCCGTACAGCACGGTCTTAACGATAACATGTGTATGAAGGCGGCAAAAAGAAATTATCTGGTATATCAGGGCGAAGCCAAGTGTCTGACATAACGGTGACGTGGGAGTCATACGAGAGCAATACATTGTCTAGCTGCTCCCTTTTCTAACACAGACTTTGTGCAATCAAACACAGGAGACGGAAAAAATTTTCTGTTTGTTTAGGTTGGCAGTGCGAACGTCAGACTTTTGATGTGCCAGATTTATTTTTTGATCTCGCAGGTTTCTTTTTATGCTATCTGTCCTTCTTAAGGGGTTCTGCTGTCTGTCGCCTCATCCCACGTGTACATTATATTGTCTAAGAAAAGTTTATCATGCACAAGTTTGACTTCTTCGCCGGGACGTCGATCGGAATTAATGGATTGCCATAGCTTCTTTCTTATGCGCAACGTTACCTGTGAAAAATCATGCGATACAGATACGCCAGTATCTTTCAACTTGAAGCAGTTCTGAAAAATGGAAATCTTTTCATTGTAGTTGTACACTTTTATAATAATCGGCCTAAGTTTGTTACTGCGGCTTCTACCAATTCTGTGAATGCGTTCAGCGGAATTAATGTTTAAGCCGAGGCTATCCTTGAAGACTGCTTACCACCATTTCTTCCAACATTTCTCTAGTTTCGTTAGGAGCTTCAGGAATACCAAAGATTACTCATTTACATCTGCGCGCTCTGTATTCGTAATCACGAAGCTTTCTCGCTTGTAATGTTACGGCCTTGTTCAGGCGCAGTACGGATTCTTCAAGAGCTTTTATCTTTTCTTCTTTCGCTTTCGATAATCGCAGTACTTCGTCGAGTTACTATAGCTTAGCGTTCATTTGAGAAAGCATGTGTTCCTGCTTTCTTTCAGCCGCTTTTATATCCTTAAGTTCGGAGAGCATAGTGTTCAACACATCGTGATCAGGACCGGGGTTAGTCTCTATGTCACCGCATAGCGTAAGGAGCATTACAGACCAATAATCAGTAACAATATATAAGCATCGCCGAGAGCACGGCAGCATCACTAGAGCGTAATAACTGGTACGAGTACCAGAATAAAAACTGTGAGAACTGACCCGCACCGTGAACCAAGCAAAGTTGGCTGACATGCTTCCCTGAATGCCGTTATACCTTCTGACCAAGTGACGATCGGCCACTGTAGTTATAGCCGGGGTTGGTGGCGTCGCACGCAAGGGAAGCCAAGAAGGTAGTCCATCAGCACACGGGTAGTACGCTGCCATACCTTCTGCTGCGACTGCGATGCGTGATGCGATGGCCGGGTTGAATTTCCATTGTGCATTTTCACGAGCTGCCGCGTAAGACAGGTCCTCCACGGGATGAAGAAACAGCAGAGCCTGCCCCGTCAACCCAGCAAAGTTAGCTAACATGCTTCCGTGAATGCCAAGGTGCCTTCGGTCATTGCAAAAGGTTGTTACGTTAAAATATATTTCAGCGATAAAATTTATCTCTTAGCTGGTCATGGCGGCGCTACTGTAGTGATCAACGAACTGAAAGCCTGCACCGCACCCAAATCACTAGAATCGCTGATCACTGCAAGATAGCTGAAAATATTCGTTCGAGTTCGCCGTGTGCGCAGGCTGGGCACAATGCTTCAGATTTTTGTCACTTACTCTTTCGGATGAAGTTCAAAGCATAAGGACAGCTACTTCGTTGGCATCGGAGTAGCACGAAACTACAAAACAAAGCCGATGCGCGTTATTCAGAAAGCGCCCATGATAAATGTAAGTCACCCTGTGTTTTGAGTTATAATTTGTCCTCGATCGACTAATTAATAGGCTGCTGTTCAGCTCACACGTAGAGCGACAGGTTCGGAGAGTCACTGATACCAGGTTCAATCCCCCGATTAGGACACATTGTTCTTAAATTGAGAAAGTTTCTTACTGAGAAAGCTATATTTAGTAAATGGCGATCCTCTTTAGTAACAAACGTTATGTCGGTAAGCACACTCTAAGAAAAGTTTACACCCTTTAGAGTGCCCCTTCTGCCACACAACGATAATCGTCATCTGCCTTGATGCGTTTCCTTTCTTGAAAACGCCGCGCCCGCTACTTTCCTGTCGGGAATGCTATCATGCTGATAACGCGCATGCCGTTCGTTACTGGAAAGTACCGGGCTCGCAGAGTTAAAGAAAAGCAACGCATCCAGGCAGATTACGATTATTGTTGTGTGGCAGAAGGGGCACTCCAAAGGGTGTAAACTTTTCTTAGAGTGCAGACGAGGACGAAGTCAGATACAAAGGACATATACGGGCGCCAACGTATATGCCGTAAACCGTCTTCTATGTTCCGGATTTGCGCAGCACTTAATTTTTACGTTGTTAGAGCGATTAATACTTCTTTGGAGTGGTGAAAGTGAGGACTACTTCTGCGACGTCTTGTGGTAGGTACTCTAGCTTCCAGGTCAGTCGGGCAGGAATGCCGAGTTGTATTCAGGGCCTTATCGAACTGCGAGTCTGCGTATTATTCCTTCGCGAGCAGACAAAACTAAGGCAGGGAAAGGGTAATCACTGAGCCACTACTGCCACTTGCAGTCAGCTCTCCGTACCTGTAATGACGAGTACTCATGACTGTTACAATCAGGGCGTGCTTGTGCAAGCTGGTAGTTAATTAATAATCATGCTAGAAGGAAATCCGACGCAAGTATGGCTCCTAAGCATTGATGGGATTCCGAGGTAGCATATATATTTGTTTAAACCTTGGCCTTCTTTCTTCTCCCAATCTTCTGGCTTATTGTATTGAAATTTTCAAGCTAATATTTTATGACAAATGTATTGTCGCGCAAGGATCATTTTTATTTAGGCCGTAATACTCGCACACAAAATTAACTGTTTAGATTGTAGCAAAATATGTATTAATGGTGAATATTGGCTAAAGTCTTCTACATTTATCCAAAGGCATCCTCGTAATTGTTGTCATTTATGCGGTCGAAATAATGTAGACCAATATAAATTGATTGTAAATGCGAAACATTTAGCTAGTGTAAAGGAACGCTGCGAGGCAAGCACGTGGTAAGTTTTAACTACAAAGAGCAAGAAAATAAGCTGATATTTGCTTTCTGAATAAATCGAGGCCAAATCATTGCAGAATCGATGTAAGCCTTCCACCCATACTTCTGATGGTCGCTGAACGATTCCAGCGGTAGGTTTATTTATAGTAATGGTGGCACTAAACTTCATTGCATCTAAGTTTCTCACGCAGTCACAGAACGCGGTTACGCCTGGTCCAAGCATCTGCCTTTCTGTGAGTGCCATATCCTTAGCACGGGCTGCCTTGGTTTTACGTGTGGCTTCGCCCACACCAACGTTTCTTCATAGCCCTCTTTCCTTGTGTCACCACTCAGTAACCACGCTGTTGTCAGTCGCGTCGTGAAAGGTGTCTTGTTATTTCTCCTAGCCAAAGTGGCGGCTTACCCTTGATCCTCGTTCCTGCAGTGTTAAAACTTGCAGTATCCTGTCACGCTCGTTGACCATGCGGGAAAAGGAAAACGCTGCTTTTCCGATGATAGCGGAAGGACATCGCATTTCCTTGATGACTGATTAGGATTTTGTTAGTACCACAGTAGCACCACAGATTGAAGGCGGAATTTCAGGTTACTTATTGACATGCAGTTCCACGCCATAAGGCCCTTACCCATTGCGTGCCCTGCGTTCAACTGATTTGTGCAATTAGATTTCAGCCACAAGAGAGCACAAGCTACCTTCAGGAATACAAGCGAAGTTCGTTGTATCTCCTCCTTAATGGTTCGCCGTCGAAACCCTAATCCACTTCATTTTCGCAAGGTATACCAGACTTAAAAGGACGTCTTGTTGGGCGAGTTGGTCAGAATTCATCTTGGGTACTAGGCGCGAAAACACACACCTTCCTTGTGTCGTGTGTGTTTTCGCGCCTTGTACCCAAGATTATATGTATACCAGACATCGATGTGTTGCCCTTTTCACAGCGCAAATGCAAAAGGAATGGTCACAACCACTATAAAGAAGCCTATGCACAGATTACCGAGGAGGGCCAAATATTGTGACCCATGCGATCGCGTGGCAAAATGTCAGCCACCAGCACTTGAGGGCAGGCACGAACTCGCAAGGACGGCACGTATGGAATTCTCGGCAGCCACCTTTCAAGCCACGAAAATTGACTCACCGCTCCTGCAGCATATGTAAAACTCTTGCTTGGGCTACTTGTTTCTTGCTTGAATTAGTAAAGGCAAAGCGCAGAACACCAGGACTCGAGTCCTGGTCTTTTGCGCCTTGCCTTTACTAATTCTGCAGCATATGGCTCTTCTTTTAAACAGTCAATTATATTATAGTCAACAAAATTATATTATGAGGCACGCCAGACGTATTAGGGGGCTCCGGATTAATTTTAACCAGCTGAGGTTCTGTGAAAAAGTTGAGGAAAGAGGGGGAGATGATATAGCCTTTTCACAACACAGCCATTCCATTAACAGTGCTCAGAAAATTTGTGAGTGTATCAGTCGAAATATCCTCGTACGCCTGCGCCTTGAAAACCGAAATACCATCCAATTACATTATAGCTCGAGATTATTTTAATTTGTTGGTTTATGTATACTAATTGTATTTAATTTTGGAATAGCACCCATATATAACGGCATTTAGTACCCGTGGCTCCCCCAGTGTAGGCTAGCCAACCAGATGCAATCTGGTTAACCTACCTGCGAGTTCCCTTTCTCTATCGCTCGCTCTTTGCACAGCTTCCGTACTAAGAGAAATATGATGAAATAACATGTGGCAAAGCGCTTTCTCCAGGGGGAATCACAGCGGGAAACTTACTTCGCAGATTGCCACCCATAAAATAAGCAGAAAAAAAGTTTTTAGCAAGAAATAATAATGAAACTAAAGAAGACACGAAAAACAACACAGTGACAAACAAACAGGTATCTTATTACGCTCCTGCGCCGTTATCCTCTTCCTTTCACAACCTGCTTTTATGACTCAGTGTCGGCGGATCTCAATAGCCGCTGGTTTATATTTAAAATGATTTCTTTATCTTGCCGCGTCCGTGATCATATAGGACCAACAGGCTTCCGTGTACGTTTTAGGGTGATTTATTTTGTTATGTTTTTGTCCCTTTGTTTCCTCCTATGTTGCACACTATTTTGCATCTCCGCTTTTTGACCTTTTTTTTCACGTCTCATCCTGTCCTGGCCTAAGCACCACGACACGTTCTTAGGCCGCGGCTCTGCAGAGAGCCTGTCCCACCAACAACGGGGTGACGGCAATAACGGGGTGACGTTGTTTTTAAATTTAAAAACTTATGGGCCCCACGTTCGTGAGTGGCCTCATTAGCCACGTTTAAAATCGCGTCATTCCGCTTTACTTTAGCCTATACGATTTTTGTCTCCCTTTTTTGACTTCCTTGAGTTCTTTTTAGAACCTTCTCATTATATTCTTTCTTTCAACTGCAGCATGTTTTAGTGCAGACCAAAGCACATACTCAATGGTGCGCCTGCTAGAGAAAATAAAGAAGCAAGGAAAAGAACTAACCGTGTAAATAACTTTGGGTTTGTTATCGTTGTGTGGAAATTTTATCGCGCGAAAACCAAGCAACAACTAAATAGGAAGAAGAACATCGTACTGCACGGACATTGAAACGAAACTGAGCAAAAATGCTAGCATGGGGAAAATATAAAAAATTGTGCAAATTCGACTCATTGTTGGAATCGATGCTATGCGACGCATATTATAGGTATCTGGCCATCTGGCATTGTTTAGGGTACCGCAAAACAACAATAGGTAGAATAGTGCGCTTGTGTAAATTCGGCAGTTGCGAGTATGTGTAGTGGGCATACGTGCCTGTAACGATAGCAGCATGACCACGACCACGTTGAAGACGATTGTATGGCGGTAGCAACGTGATTTCGACGCCGGTCACTCGATAAGAGCTTATGCCACGGAAATATTTGGTTTCTACGTTGGTAGGGGACGAACGTAAGCAAGAGAAATATGGATTGTGACGTCATCGGCGAGTACGCGTAATGGAATCGTACGTACCTATGGTTATGATATTTACGTTGAAACGACAATGACATTTGTACCCCGGCGAACAAATGTTAAAGCATGATTAACTTGAACACTAATGAAGGCGGTTCAACGTTGCAGTTTCTCCGTAGCGCAAAATGCTACGAGGGAAGTTCTGTTGAGTGTGAGCCGGTCCCGGAGGTGGTGCCGTCAAACACGTCGCATCAAAGAGCGAGCCGTCACAAGGAAAGAAGACGAGGAAGTGGCAGGGGACGTAAACGTTGATTGTGTCAATGAGCTGGCTATCTTTGGAACGAGACAAGTATGCGTGCGAACATAGTCTCATATCACACTGCAGAAATTATGACATAAGACATGTCCAATTTTGTTACCACTGTCTTCTTATTGCAGCGTTCGGTATAAGATAAAGGAGGACCCGTTTTGACTGGTTCCTTTGGAAACTGAATGAAAAACTTTAGAAAGATTACCAAGCTCTTTATGATGTAAAAGAAGAAATAGATAACATAGCGTCCGTACAACCATGATATGGTTGAGTGGGAAGAATTCAAACAGCGCGCTAAGTTAAAGCAAAAAAGAAATTCTTACGTGTAGCTAGTGCACCAGGCTATTTACAACATATTTACATATATGTCAATGATGGCCAAGATGGTGAGCCTATGCAATCGCAAACACGACGGCTTCATCCTCGTCGATGCAGCCACACTGTGGTGGCTTTTCCGTATCATCACCCCCAGAGGTGTAGCTTAAGCACCGTCCCGGTGCTTAAGCTACACCTCTGTGGGGAAAGGTGTGACAGGGCTTTAGTCTCGCTACATGAACAATGTCACTTGCAGCTGACGACAGTGTTGAGGGGACGACGGGGACGATTTCATATGGGACATCAGTCATTTGTCTCACTACATGGCATGGACCAGTGTAATGCGACAGCAGCTTTTCGGAAAGGCCCACATGGTGGAAGGGTGACTAGAGAATCATCTGCGAACCAGGCGAAAAGTACACATCGCGATGGTGGCAATAATAGAGGCGTCTATGATGCTCCTGTGAGGCCGCTAGACGGGTGCCGGCGACCTGCCGCGCGTGGGTGGCGCGTGCGATCTCGTAACGGGCATATTCAGCGGCAGAACGTGCGCGCGAGCGCAGTCCAAGGGCAACGCGGTTTCTCGGCCATCCAGGAGATTTCACCAGATATTACACGAAGGTGAGGTTACATATGGTGAGACTATTATCACATGCGTTTTGTCGAGCATTTTACGCAGCTCTTTCGTAATAGTCGCATGGCTGCCAAAAATTACGAAAACGAATTTCTAAAAGAAATGCCAAAGGAAAGCGAAGATGTTAAAGCGCGCCTTGAACAGGCCATAACGGTACATGCAATTCAAAACGCCATAGAACTAAGTGTAGGAAATAAGTTAGGGGACCTGATGGCCTTCTTGCGGCCTTTTAGAAGGTAGTAAAACATTACATTGCCCAGATTTTCGGTAGACTCGGGAAACGAGCCTGAGAACCAAGGCGTGCCCCACTATCTTTGACACGGCACACATATTGCTAATTCAGAAAAGCAATGACGCAGAAAAGCATACTCGGAGCCACTCTGTCTGGCAATTGCAAAAAACAGCAATATCAGATGTTCCAAACAATAGTCGACGCATATAAAAGTTCTGGCTTATGCGGACATGACTGCTTTTTGCGCAAGTAAAGAAAGCACCCACGAGCCTGTATCTGTGGTGCAACGATTTTGTAAGTACACTGGATGCCACGTAAATTGGGAGAAAAAGCTCAGGTTTTTGGCATGGTAATTGGGACGTTAGGCCGGAATACTTTTCTCAGTTGCAGTGGTTATCCCTGCAGGCGAATACGTTGGTGTGCCATTAAATCTGTATTAAGGTCTCGATGCGCACTGGACGGAAGCAATCCTGAAAATTAAGGAAGAAGCAGATGGGTGGCAAGGAAGGAAGCTACCAATGTTTTCATGAGCAACCATTTGCAAAGTGTTCCTAGTATCTAAAATCTGGTACGTAATGAAGATGTTGTGCGCATCGCGTTCCAGCGTTCAGGAGATGCAATAGGTCTTTTCCGTATCTATTTGGGCATCGAGCAGGCAGCAGACTAGTAGAACGGACTTGTTCTGTTCCATCAAGCGGCGGCGGGCATTTTCATTTTCATTTCGCTTCCTTGTATGGTCCGTAGTAGCGGTATTACATAAGGGCTAGGTATACAACATATACAACTAAGTGTTACAACAGTTTCGAGTTGTTAAATATCAAAGTTACATCGTGAACAAATTGTGACGAGCTGGTGACGGCAGCGACTTGAGAAGTAAGTGCCTGATTTGGAAGGACTTGGACTAGTTCATTTTTCCCGAAATGCTGGGACTCAGGCTTTTCCTGGGACATTGTACAGCGGACTATAACGAAACAGCTACCGCTCAATCCACCCGGCATCATGTTCCTGCCAGTTAATACCACAGAAATGCCTTTTGAAGAAATTATGCTCCCTGGCCTCCACAGCTTGTGTAAAAGACGTATGCAGGTAAGGCATAGTGATGTTACTGTTAACGCAGCAGATTAAAATTTCATAGAGAGTGTTACACAGTACAGACAAATATACAGGGCGCTGTCCCTACCGCAGATTGGATTACGGTGCTTGGTGTCGTGGCTGCATTCTAGAAATTTAATCGAATTCTGTGGGCAATGGTAGGCTGACTCGTTTTAACAATGTCACTCTGTTTTGTCTTGTAAAACTGGCAAAACTTGTCTTGTGCCCCCTCCCCCCCCAACGAAGGGAAGAAAGAAAGCAACCATGTTCTATTCGTTAGAGTACCAGGCTGCTATGCTCGACAGCAAAGGTTCAATTACACCTTCGGTCCCACATTAACTTTCTTTAATAAAGTGAGGCGAGAAAGAGATCTACTAGCTATGTACCTACCTGCCTACATGCAGCAAAGCGCGAAGAAGAAGGCAAAGAATACCTCGCAATGAAAGAAACAATATGCACAACTTTATGCGCTACAGGAAACAAATGGAGAGGTCTTCGTGCAGGCGACCACAGCCACATTTAATAATGAGCGCAGACGCGATGCGCCAAGCGGCAACGGCTGCGATTGGTGGCCTAGGCGACGATCGAATTTCCGCGCTCTCGATGGTCGTTACCGGGACTGTACTTTCGTCTGTCGGTTGACTATCGTGGCGCTACAATCTAATAGCACTGATGGAAACTTGTGCACCCTCTAACTGAAATCATTCGGTGAATGGTCTTCCCAAAGGTCTTAAGCATATTTTCTATACAGAGCGTACTTTAAGCAATAGATTGCAAATGGTGAATTGTGACTGTGTAGTATTACTCGATTACATTCGGAAATCGTATATGCGTGGTCCCTGAAGCGGCGTAATTTCCCATCCAAATGTAATTGGTTCATTCAGCTAATAAATAACCGTCGCAAGCGCTATAAAAGCTTCTTTAAACACACATAGGCATGATCTCTTTGCATCTTTATGATCTCAGGAAGAAGTTTACTAAATACTGTAAATGCTGAAAGATTGTCCCCGTGAAATGCGCCGACAGATACGCGAACCACAACCCACTATAATGCGTGCGAATCTTACACAGCGTGTCCATTTCACGAAATACCGAAAGCCGGGAAGGCGCAATGCCCGTTGCACTCTATTTTTATTCGCCGTATTGCATTCCATAAGTTCGCAAATTAACGACAGCCCCGGGTAAAACAGAGCGTTGAGTCGTATATTTGATTTGAGGCCATCGTGCAGGGCCCACAGCGTGTTTTCATGTCGAGGCAATGCCGTTTATGCTGTATTAGAATGCCGTTTTCCGTTGGACGTCAGAAACACATCTGCACAAAATTCCCTCTTTATTTGCCAGTCAGACTTTTTGGAGAAGGCCACCAGCTAGATGCTGCTGTACGATGACAACCTGAGATTCCTGTCTCTGTCGCAGGTACAGGCAGTGCGTCGCAAAACAAAATTCGTCGTCTTCATTATTGTCTGTGTGTTGGCGCCTTTCCAAGCGTTTTTCTCTGCGCGCTTCTCCTACGGGAAATTTACACAAGAGCTTAGTGCAAAAGCTACCTCTTGTCAAACATTGGACCTTTGTTTTGTATATATCGCCCTCAAAACAAGTGTTTGCTTTACCTTAGTGCGCTCTTTCTACAAGCTCACCCACAACGATAACTGTGACATATTCAAAAGCAGCACTTCCTGTCTCGGTATTTCCGTCATGAGAAAGCATCACACATGGTCCCAAAGATGGGAAATTTGGCTGCTGGGGCGCTTATTATCCCAAATTGTTGTTAAGGACAAAAAAGACTAAATGAATGAAACCTATAACCATCGTTCAGTGTGAAAAAAACTCGCAAAAACTGAAGGTTGAACATGAAGAGGCATATAAAGGGTGCCCCATCTATCATGCACCAATATTTAAAGATATGCAAATGCCACGTAGCTGGGCAGAATCAAGGTAATGTTGTTTGACATCGCTTGGAGATGCTCAGATTACTTTTCGCACTCCGCGTTATTACATAATTATACTTAATATTTTTTTAACTTCTCAAATATTATAATTCCATGAAAAGTGCCAATGAGAGAATTTTAGAGCAACATAAAAAACTGAAACAATAACTCGGTTACAGACTCATCACGGCCGTATTTGAAAAAAAAAGAATGACTGACATTTCTCTGTATCCTGTCAACGGAACTACTGTTACTTTGGGTGAATGGGTACCAAACAATGCAAGAATCCAGTTTGGGTCGTATAAAGGTTATATATCTTAATGACTTTACTTCAGGGAATGCATATAAACTTATGTGTTAGTACACATACTTTTTTTAAAAGCAGAAGCGTCAGTGTTGGCAAAATGGCTATTCCAGTTTAGGTTCTGAGCGATTGTAATTCCGATATTCTTGCATCCGTTGACTTCAACCAAGAGGTCTGGGCCAATGGAGTTAGAAAACTTCAGAGGCATTTGTTTTGTTGGGATGGATAGTTGGGCGTGTTGGTTAAGCATGATCTGAAGTGAAGGCGCTAAAACGATGGTGGACGAAGACGGAACACACACACACACACACACACACAGGGCGCCCTGTGTTTGTGTGTGTTCCTTCTTCGTCCACCGTCGTTTTAGCGCCCTCACTTCAGATCTTGTTTTGTTAGTTATACGTAGAAACACAAATTTAAGAGTTCACTTTCATGGCACCATTTGTTGTGCCACTCAAGAATACTATTCAAGCTTAAATTAAGAGCTAGTAGGTCATTAGCTGTGTTATATGATACAATCGTCGGCCAACCGGCGATTAATAATTCGGGCATCTATTACGCAAGCTATGTCGTTGTAATAAGTAAGAAATAGTAGTGGGCCAAGCATGCTGCCTTGAGGAACGCTAGAGGTCGCAAGAAATAGATCAGGCTATTGACCATCAATAACAACGTACAGAACTCAAACCATTAAATAAGCATAAGACTGGGGTATTATCAAGCTAGGAACACCCAGGAATTCAAACTCGGAAATGATTTGTCGAGAGGAAGTACATAGAAAGCCTTCCAAAAACAAAAAAATATATATATAACATCGACTTGGCCAGCCTTGTCCAGAATAGAAGCAAACGAATAAACGGCTGGGCTTGGTGGCCGTCGAAAACCCCTTTTTGAAGCCATGTTGGAAACGTGGTAAAATGTTATGCTCGTTCAAGAAGCCAATAATGCAGTCAGCTACAATGCACTCAATTAAATACAAGAATAGGATAGAATGCAATTCAGAGGGTAATCAAAGACTCGGCACAAGTCACTTTTTTGTTAATATAAGAACAACACGTGCTACTTTTTAATTATGCGGAATCACTGCAGAATTGAGAGGACTGAAAAACCACCGCAGGAAAATTAATTCAAGGGTTCAGCATAACGCCGAAGGAATGTGTTGGGAGTGCCATGTGGACCACTAGATGATTTTACCTTTAATCTTAGGAGCAGGTTAAGCGCACCTTGACGAGATATGTTAACGTTAGAGGACAATGGAAAAAGCACTCGGATAGATAGACCATATAAAAGTGTGTTCCCAGAACCCATTCAATTTTGAGGGTTGGTGAGAAGTGCAACAAAAGGTCTATGTTGTAAAAGAGAGACGACTTCGCTAGCTAATCAAACCATTTCGTCTTTGATAACTTACGCCTCAGTTCCTGGAGTGCTGGTTTGCCCTCAGATGCAGGAAGCAGTATATCTTGAATTTAATGATAAGCATGCACCCCAGCAGCACTTTTTTGCGCGGCTTGATTACCTAGTCGTGCTTTTAAACTGATATCCTTGCGACAAAGTTACCGGTGTCAAGCCTAGAAGTAACCTAAATTCAAATATACACGGGGCATGGCTCTATTTCTTGTACGAGCGTTAACTTAGCTTGTATCTTATATAGCTCAATACAAACGCGCAAGGCTTAGAACTTCTCCGTTGCTCGCCAGTTGGTGGAAGGTTTCCTGAGGGAAATCTTGTTCCAGCCTGTCCGTTCTAATTATGCCCTTTGAATTCGGATGACAATTTGCTTCTGGCAGCACGACTCAAATCTCTATAAAAATGTAATCAAGTTTCATTCTGTTTATTTGACGTTTTTATTTATTTTTGTAGCCGTTGTTTGCTTCTAGCGTGGCAATTTTTCTTTTGTCGTGTCTGCGTAGAGTAGGAGTCTTGATTGTGCCCCGAATTGATGATGGATGAATGCGGCAAAACTTGCTGTTTCTCTGCAGATGAAGATTCGTTTGCGGGCAATAAGATATTAGCCCAGGGTTCCTAAGCGCAAACCTGGTCCACTTATGACCTTCAGCAAGGTGAAGGCACGTTGACAACGCAGGTGAGCGAACGAATCATATACCGATTATACCGACACTGCCGTAGGTTGTCAGATTGCCGATAAACAGGCTCCATGAGTCCCGCTCAAGAGTACGCTGGTCCTGCCTCATGATCCGAGCCGATTCATAAATAATTCTGATGTTATAGTCAGCGTGGCAATAGTAATGATTTTTGACATCTGAGTGGTGAGAGATTCAGAGAGAGTCGGTAGATGCCCAGGCGTGCGAAAGCAAAGGAGCAAGCTATAGTGTAAATAACCTCGTAAGAATGCCTTTACGCTCAAAGGCATTTTGGTTCGCTGTTAGCGCAATTACCGTGGTACATGGCAAGTACCTCTTACTGCAGCAACGATCTAATTACATATTAGCGTTGAGCGAAAATCTGCTGTGGCTCTTTCCACTTTCGCACGATGTGCGATATGCAAGTGCCTTGCTCCATGCTAAAAAAAAATTGGGTGACATTTTGCTTTTGAAGGACATGTCTAATGGAAAGCCAAAGCGCTTTTGAAAACGGAGAAAATGGGGCCTAGACCACAAACTTCGTACAAAGGCACACTTTCTGCCACCCCATGTGCTATTAATGCTTTAGTGCACCTTGACAATATTTTAACACCACGAAACGCCATATACTCAGAACTATTTGCTAAATTACATGGCAGGAAATGGCACAAGCACTCAGCAATATGTTTCAAACTTTACATTCAGCCAATGCTTGCCATTCGCCTCGAAGAATAGCGTCGCTTTCTCGAGCGTTGTATTGCTAATCACGACAAGATATGAGGCGGGGGAAAATGAAAGAACCAGAGAAAAAAATGATTCACAAGATATTCTTTACTAACTAAGAAAAAAAAATGGGGAAAGAAGCAACTAGAAAGTATTGCTCGGGTCGATATTTCTCTACGTCCATACAGCTCCTCGCCATTCAAAGATGATGAAGCATGCGGTGCGCATCTCTCAGTGCATATCAAGCAGCGGGACCCCATCGTATTCTCACCCCCACACGTTACGCATATCAGTACAGCGCACGCGGCCGTGGCCCTATGGTGGGGTTGGTTCATCCCTCCCCTTCTTTTCGAATTTCCGCATGCATAATGACGCAGTGGTGACAGCGGCAGCAGTAAGAAAAAAATAAAGCATCTAGAAAAACAAACTCGCTGCTTCCATTTTTCCCTCTCAAATCTCCTACCAGAGAGGGCGGTGCGAGCTTAGACCAAATGGGGTGATCTCCCCAATACGACATGTCAACACACGGGGCAAGCAATCGTCGTCCGCGCTAGGAATATGAAACCAAGGGCTGCCAAGGGACGACGACGATGACAGGTCGATGCCCGTTGCTCTTAGATCACACTCGTCCTCCTCCAAGACCATCACCTCGATGTCTTTCCCTTCCTTCCGTTTTCCCTCTTTCATACGTCCTGGCCATAGTGCCCGAGAACTGCAGAGCTGCTTTATTACCTTTTTCTTTTTCCTGCGCTAACCACCTCACCTACACAAATAGATAGTTGGGAGCGGAGGGGATTCTGTAGTTCTGCTTCCAGAGCACGAAAATTCAAATCTCCGAGCTGAGACGAGAAACGAAAGCCGGTGTCGTCGTGATCGCGCCCCTGTTCCCTGAATTTCGGAGCACAGCCACGCCAAGGAGATAAGGCGCCGTAGCGTGGCAGAAACGCGCGGTGGGCCACTGCGGCGTCGGCGGTGTTGTGATCCGGATCTGGGGTTCGTAATAAACTGGTTTATAAAATAAACTGGTTTATTTTACATATTCACACAACTGGCTCCAGATATGGGTGCACACTCCACGTCGGAACACTTTAAATGTCTGAGTTCACTGCATGCCTAAGCACACTTGTCAGCACACATCGCTGCACTAAATGTGTCTGTTATTGAAACAGTTCTTTTCGCCAGTTTCCTACTCAAGGGAATTCGATTACCTTGTTGCGGCCACTCAGAGGGGTTGTATACAGTTCACAGAACTCTACCCATGGTCACACCACCTTGCTGAACTCTGATGTCTGACCTTCGAAGCAAAGACGAGGCAGCGTGAAAACAGGTGTTCGCTCTCTTCTACGAAAGTCGCCGACACTGATTCCTCGCTCTCCGTAACGATCAGCTTGTAAATATCGTGAGAGTGGCCTTCGCGGCAGTTAGCGCTTTCATGGAGATCGGCGGTTGTTGTCGTCTTGAAGGGAGCTTCCTTGTTTGTTCGTGACAACCGGCGTCGGGCCCCGCCGCCGTCTAGCCGGGCATTAATGAAGGGGCTACCTCGTGAGGAGCACCCACAGAATGTGCCCGGCCGTTTTGGGACCAACCAGCGCTTATTCTGCTTCTACATTCTTTCTTGAGTTCTTGACCAATCGCGGAGGGCTGATTACACAAATGGAATATAATAGTTTTGAATAGTTTTACGTTATAGCGCCCAAGGTCCCATTGGCTTGCAGCAAGGCTTAGATTGGTCAAAACTGGCCATGGTATCAATATATATGTTCACTCCGCTTACCCGCGGCCCACGCAAGAGGCCGCATTTCTACAGAAAGCTCGTTCGCTCGCCTTCATGCGTAGTGTTCACCGCCAGCGTTTCCCGTTAAACATTATGGTTATATAAGCTGCAGTTGCTGGGAAGCGTAAGAAGTATATAAAAAAAAAAAACTCGCGGACAACTATCTGCGGCAATAAAGGAAAAGCTACGGAGGCAAAGCGCACACAAGAGAGAGCGCTTCTGAAAAGATTTTCATGTTTTCATCCACGTTAGTTTAAGCTGCCGAAGAGAAAACATAAACACCTTATTAGCAGCAGATAAATAAGATCAAACACACCACTGAATGTAAAAAAGTTTACTTATTTTGCGGCTTTTCCCTTCTGCGTTTGGGCAAACGCGAAACCGTCGCACGTGAAGCTGCGTCGATTCAGCGTCCGTTCCGAGCAACCAAAAGGGCTGTCAATCGGTGGCGGACTAGTTGGCGCCGCAACATATGTGCAGCAACCACGCGCTCGTAGCTTTTTCTTCATTGTCACAGAAAGTTGTCCGCAAGTTAGTGAGGGATCTTTCAACGATACGTTTAATTACCTAAGTTAATTAATCACAGGGAACCCTGATCATGAGCAGGAAATCCACAGAAGAATAAAAATGGTTTGGATCGCATACGGCAGACATTGCCAGTTCGTAATTGGCAGCTTACCATTATAAGTGAAAAGGAAGGTGTACAATCAATGCACTTTACCGGTGCTGACATATGGGGCCGAGACTTGGAGACCGACAAAGAAGCTTGAGAACAAGTTAAATACCGCGGAATGAGCGATGGAACGCGGATTGCTATGCATAACGTTAAGAGAGAGAAAGAGAGCCGTTTGGATCAAAGACCAAACGGGTATAGACGATATTCTAATTAACATCAAGAGAAAAAAATGCAGCCGGTTATAGTAACTTCGGACAATTAGGGTTATAGAACGGGTACCAAGAGAAGGAAAACGCAATCGAGGACTACAGAAGACCAGGTGGAACGATGAAATTAGGACTAATTCGCGGGCGCTAGTTGGAATCGGTTAGCGCAGGACAGGGGTAATTGGAGATAGCAAGGAGAGGCTTTCGTCCTGCAGTGGACATAAAACAGGCTGATGATGACGATGATGATGACTTTTGATGCTACCGCTTTCTACGCCTATAGGCGAAGGTTAAGCGTCCTCCAAATTTTCTACTGCCGAGCACCTGAAAGCGTTCCACCGAAAGACTTGGCAAACCCCTGACCATATCACGCAAGCTACTCGAGCTGTTTACTTTGTGACGGCGCGCAATATAGTCCGTACATCATTACCGAACGCAACAGAAGTTTATAGAATCACATCACGTAGACACGCTATGGCTCAAGTTGCTCTTATAATGGTGTCTTTAATATTCAGAACACAAGAGATTGAAACTGGCTATCGCGTGTCCCAGGCAACCTCTGAAGTAAAGTGAAAAGCAACAATACAAATTCCACGTTAAGTGTTCCCACTTCCCGCCAACGAATAGTGTATATACCACAGCCCGTGTGGCACGGTCGTGTACAAAGTAGCAGTAGAGTAGGAGAGTTTCCACCAACTACAAATCGAGAGTAGCAAGCGCACCAAAGTGCTTGCGTCATACAACTGCGCTATCGTCATGGCATCGTCTCTCTATATGATAGCACGTGTCACCACCACAAATCATTCCTAGTACCCACTTCCCGTTTAACACCCGGCTGCTCCACCCTCTATAGGCACGCCCACCAGGCAAAAGTCGAAGAACCAACGGTTCGAAACAAGGGCCAAGACTAATGCAATGAGATTCGAGTGCAGATTCGCATATCTGCTCTTTCTCTGGAGGTATCACCGAGAGGATTGGCTGAGCACAAAGAAAAGTAGGCAAACCGCATAATATAAGGCAACGGTAAGGAAAGAAACAGGGCATATTACAGACTAAGCTGACCCAACGTCTTGTCCGTGAAAGGTAATTTTCCAAAGAGGCGGCGTATCGCATCCCGACTGAGAGAGGGGCCGTCTCTCGATACGAAGCTGAGAATGAGTACGCTCGATTTGACGGCGGTTCGCGGGACGCGCCCACCGCCGCCGCCATGTTCGGAATTTCGCCCATCTCGGCAGATTAGGAGACCAGTGCGTATCGTCTTATTCTACACCATCCCCCTCGCGCCCTTGCCTTGATTTTTTTGTTCTGTTTCATATTATTTTATTTTTCGATAACGTTTAATCTTGACAGCAGTGATCCTCGACTTCCCACAGGCTTCCTTCGGTATTACAACATAATAATCAATAATTTGTTCTTGGCTGTAGTCGGTTCTACGTGCTAAGTTATTCTCGTTTGTGCGTTTGCACAGCGTTAAATATTCCGCCGAAAGCTGCATATATGAAATACAAACCAGCATCTGCGCTAATCACAGCTATCAAACTGTCTGTCTACCGATTTTTCGCATTTTTCTCTCTTATTTGATTCTAAGAAGTTTTACTGTAACCAGTGCAGCATAGATAAGCTATTCATTGGCCTTATTAATTTCTAAGACGTGCTATACAAATAGTCGAGAAGTTCAATTTTTATCAAAATCATTTTAGCGATAATACTTCATAAAACTATGCCGACAGAGCTCCAGTCATATTAAATATATTACCAGGAACGCGCAGTGGCGCTTTGCAGGATCTACGATAATAGTTAATTCATTTTTATAAGTAATTCTTATAACGCGCACCAGTAAGCCAATGTTTCTATACTTTTGTCTTCATCCTTGTCAATGCTGAAAACCATCGGGATATTGTTCTTCGGCTTCTTTTCCTTCATTTTCTTTTTTTTTCCTTGTTCACCTACCAAGCCGATCATCCAGAGAGAGTTGTCACTGTTAAAAATACGAAGTATTTTGTTTTTGGCTTGTCAGTCTTTCTAACAGATCATGGCCTCGTTATTTTAATTACATGCAACTGCAGTTGACTTTTGATTTAGCTGATATGGGAACCAATGACAACAGTCTGCTAAATTGGGCCGAATGATCGGTACGTACTTGGGAAAGAAACAGCGCATTTAAATGACATTAGAGGAAGCGATGCATAAACGACCTCTAACTAGGGAGGATAATGTTTATTTCTAGCGATAGGCTATATTCGCGGGGCCTGCATGAAGTTCGCGATATGGCTATGGACGAAGAGAGATTATTTAGGCGATGACAGTAGGTTGTGAGTTTAATTTGAGCCTGCATTCAGGTTAGCCTGCGGTACTATTTGTTCAACAATTTTTCGCCGGCAGTCAGCAAGCATTAGTGCCTCTACTTAAGCATCTATTTGGGGTTGACCGTCATCGAGTGACGCTCTGTCACTCCGTTCATCGTGGTGGCTTGTTCAAGACATTGAAATTGCCGGCTTCAATTTACATCTCACAACAGCAGGATTAACCAGGATTAACCATACTTGTGAAGCCGGGAACAAAGAATCACGAACAAAGACCGCGTGAAATATATTTAGGATTTGGTATTCACCAGTATGGGGAATCCTGCGTCAGTGAACCCTCTGTATGCAAGCTCATGAAAGAACTGTCATATCTTGCTTGTGATGTGTAGAGGTGTCCTGCTGTCGTGCAACTGGTGATGACCACGTATATGTAGCCTTTCACGACGAATAAACAATATGGCAGCTATAGTCCGCACTCGCGTACGTCGTTTCCTTTGGTGCCGTTCAAAAGTACCGTTTCTTAATTCACTGGAACAATGGCAATTTCAAAACAATGTCACCGTATGTCTACAGGGAGGATGCTAACTTCACTGAAAAGAAGGATAACAAAAAGTAATGAAGCCACGCTTATGTACTTGTGTGTATTTTCCGTGTTGGGAAGTTAACACCTTGGATTACAAACCAGTTAAGTCCCGCACCGTAGTACTTTTGATGCCCTGGCTAGAAAAACCAGGCTGGTGGAAAATTAAGCCATACGCGTCCATCAGCCACCGACAGGAAATGACATGTAGCTATGTTCAAGGCTATCGACTTGCTTTTATTGATCTAGTGGAACTAGGAGACCAGGTGCTGACCTGATCTCAGCGTGTATGTGATTATGTCACGCGTAACAACGAGAGACTATTTATTTCTCTTCTAGGCACTGGGCATGCCTTATGGTGTCATATTAAGGAAAGCCTCAGGCTTCCCAAGCATCGAGTGGCAATAGCTGTGAATGTTTTGTAGTCAAAGTTGAGAAGTATGATTGGCCTCCATTCCTCCGGACGAACTGATGATGGATCGTTCTTAGGTATCAGCACAATACGATCGTCGCGAAAACTAGATGAGAATTCAAAGTTCTCAAAGCAGCGGCTGATACACTAAAGTGAAACTAATATCTTCCAAGAATGTTGCACAACACTCAAAGGGTTACCCGTCCGGCCCTGGGGCCGAAACACGCCTCATGGAAGACAATGCTGCCTCCACATTGTCAGTGGACGGTCGCGCACAAGGACGTTCAGCGACCTCAGGTGGCACCTGAGGCAGCCCACTAAGCATTTCTACGTTGTCATAACCCATTCGCATAGTCGTACGCGCTGTGTTTTCAAAATACGATACAAAGATGGAATAAGCACGCGCGGGAGGTGACATAACAGTAAGTGCTCTCGGTGCCGCAGAACCGAAAGCAATCGGCTGTCCAAAAAGCGATTTTCTCCCAAAACGCAGAACTTAGGAGTGCTTATACGGATTACGTCTGCATCGCCAAGCAGCAGCTGACAAAGACGACAGCAATTTATTTAGCGCGATAGAGTTAAGGGCCCCATGGTTGCAGAAAATTTGTAGTCGGCGGCGTTGTCCGTCAGAAAAAAAATATCTCGAACCACAAGCACGCAGGCCTTCTGCGCTGCGCAGAGGCTTTACTGAACTAATAGAATTTGACAGAGTAAAATGCGTAAAATTCGACTTACACAGAGCGTACAGACATCATGGCATCGGATTGTAAAAGGGTCGACAAATATCCTACTTGTCGCCCTGTCCCACTCGCCTTTCCATCTTTTATACCTACTTCGTCTCATCGACTAAGGGCAGTTCCACGAAAGCTACTAGTCGCCTGAGCCAACCACAAAAGAGAACCAGAAAAAAAGGTTCTTCATTGTCCGCCTGTAATCACCTTACGCTTGACGCCTGCGTCATGGAAGCTTTACCAGCACTCAATGGGCGAGGCCTCCTTCCTTCTCAAGACTTGCCACGTGCTCTCGTTACCGAATGCCCTAGCTTTCGCTGCATTGTACAAAGTTGGTGAGCTGTGGCTCTTTTAAAGTGCAAGCTTTAACAACCACGTCAAATCGAGTTTCTCTGTCGCCAGCAATTCGACCTTCATTTGACTAAGCTGCGCCGTATCCTTGGTTACGCATCACGTGACTCGCCGCGCCGAGCTCCGCCGCCACCGCCGGCTTGGCGCATGCGCTCTTCGCAGTTCGGTTGCCGTCTGACTACGTGACTCGCCGCGTGGCTGCCTAAGAGGAGCGCCGCGCTTGCTTAGTCAGTACGAGCTTGGCCATGGAGGAGAGCGAGGTCGGGCCGTCTTCTCTGAGCGTTGCGCGGGAGCGGGAGGCTTTGATTCGTCGTCGCCAAGCAGCGTCCGGCCACCCCGCGGATATTGCCCGGCGAGCTGCTTCACTGGAGAGGGTCCGGAATGCAACAGGCGTCGTACCGTAGAGAGGAATGTAGCGACCGCGTTCGCGCCCTGTCCGCTTGTGCTTCGAGGCTGCGCATGTTCGCGGCGCCTCTTTGCATGCCTAGCACTTGCGTTTTCCCTGTGGCACAACAGGCGTCGCAGCGTCGAACGATGCGTATCTAGCCAAGCCTAATCACAGTTATGTCTAGCCACCGACCTAGGCACAGCCATCATACCTGGCTTAACGATGGTTATATACCTAAGTATAATCATTGCAGCTAAATCAAAGGTTAACCAAGTGAAACCAAGATTTACGCAGGCTAAATCAAGCTTTCGCTTTGCATATTCAAGGTTAGCTGAGCTAGGCCGCAGCTATTTTTCTTTCTCTTATTTCTCGGGCTCGCTCTTTGTTGCGATGCTGGGATCTGGTTTCTACAATGGGTGACTCATCGAAGTGTAATGTCTAATAAAAAGCAGATGGATTTGTCGCCGTGTCGATGGTACAGCCGGTGGTTAGGCGTGATAGAAGAAGCAGTGAGCCGTGACTAGCGCTTGATGTGTATTCCAACAGAATAGATAGATTAACGAGCGAAGTCGACGCACTTTGGTGCGTGGCGACAGCAACTTCGGGTATCAGGACCCAGAAAGTTACGAAAGAGCGATTCCACGTGGAGTTTAGATTTTTCCATCCACGTGGGTCGGACTAATGGTGTGTTTTCTACTATTTTATTGTAGGAACAGTGCAGTCTGAAAATTCAGAGGCTAATAACTTTCTCCTAGCATAGAATGTTCGCTGCCTTTGTCTATCATGCGCACTTTCACTGCATCATGTCATTCTTTCAAATCTTTCATTATGTCACGTGATGGATACATCAGCCATGTGTGTGATACAGGCTAGTATGTATAGCCTGGAATAAATGTGAGATTCCAGCTTAAACAAAACATATTATTACGCCTGTCGGTACGTATCATTTTCAAGTGTAAAATGCGCATTGAAACGTCTATAAACCATAAGCATGAAAACTGCTCGAATATGTAGTTCATATGTAGTGCGACATATATGTATATGTCGTATATGTATTTGGCTGCTTGATGTTCTAGGCAGTACTGCTAAGTTATAAGAGCTAGGACAGATTTTACGATGAACAAAAGTGGATAGTGAGCCAATTGCTCAACAGTTGCTATGCTCTTCAAGGAGAGCCATCTCATCTCAAGTTGGAACACCTACCGTCTTGCTTCTTCTAGCTAGAAAAATCTTGTATCGACCGAGTTCCACGTATGTTTCCTCTTCTTTTTACTTCGTTCTCTTTTTCTGCTGTCTTGTTTCTTCTGTGGAAATAACTTCCTGCCGGAGACAGGATTCCCACAGAAGCAAGATGTGTGCTAGGTAAAGGTCCTTACTGAATGTCATAACCTAGCTTGACTGCGACATTTTTCTCCTGTTCATGCTTCCTTTCGTAAAGTAATAAAATGTGGGCGCTTTATCCTATTCACACAGACACCGAATGCTAGTTACATCAGTAATTTAGGCCTTTGCGAAGCGCTTTTTTCTTTTATATCAGCTAGCTTCAAAAACCCTACGAAACTGCCTAACTTGCGTTAATGACTTTCCTGTCAACTCGTAGATTCGAAATATTCCGTTTTAACGGAATTTTGTTGAAATAATTGAGTAAGCAGATCAACCGAAGCGATAAAAGCCTTCAAAGGTGACGCTTGCCGTTCCACCTTTTCACTTTCCCCACTGTTTTATCAGTCGATCCGGAGGCACTCGATATCATGCATGTTCATTAACTGTCTCCCTGTTTGCCTGACAGCCTGCTACTAAAGCCTGGAGTTACGCGAGAGGCACACTTTCCTCATCAATCACGGCAGCATCCTTGAAATTCACATTTCTGTTGTCTTATTTCTCTCTGCAAACTTCTTGATAAGGTTAGGTTAAAGCTAGTTGAGTAAAGAAAATAGAGCCCTGACTATTCGCGCTTTTACGACATGCGTAGACCTGCTCATTTTTTATCATTGCTGTAAGTGTTTACGCAAGCCACAGATTCAAATGAAGAACAAGTGCCATACCAGAAGAACGTCACAAAAAAGATTTTTTTTCAATCTTTTGTTTCAATGTCCTTTTTTTTTTTGCCGCAGAAGCGATTCATCTTGAGGTCCCCCTCAGACTTCGGTTGCATGAATTAAACGGAAATTACGTCATTGGTTGACATGGCGTGCTTAGGCATGTCCGGTTCAGGCCGAACGATTAGCCATATTTAGCCTGCCAGCCCCCTTCCCGGGAAGTGAGCGCCAGTGAGCAAGCGCGAAGCGTGCACATTCGCTACGCTGTAGCTAACCTCGGCTGCAAAGTTAGGCGTTAGCTCGACTGTCTTCCTGAGACTGGTTCTCAATATCGAGGGATGAAAGACTAGCATATGACGCGGCTATGCCAGCCGGCGTGCTTCCCTGGTAAATGGTCATTGCATCAACAGCGTCAATTTCTCCCCTGGTGCCTCGTAGGCCATGCTTCTGAGAAAAAATTATTACGGCTATCTCGTAACCGAGAGTAGATGTAAGCATGAAATGGCAACTGGCTACGCTCATTGATTGACGATGATGCGAGCCACAATCTTAAAATGGATGTAGTGCATGTTCGCAAGGGCTCACCCCATCCCAACACACCAAAGCACACGAACTTGTCTTGAACTGAACCTCACTGCAAGTTAATTTAGTCATTTTATTTTAATTGTACGAAGGTTCCAAAGGTTTAGCAAATGAGCAAAGCGTACTTATTTTTCTTTGGGCACCAGAAACATGGCGACGCAAATTGTCAGAGACAAAGCTAGCCCAGCTGTCCAGTGAGTGCCTGTGGTCACACACAAACACGAACACAATGCCACGGTGACGGAATGGCAGCGCCATCTGACACCATTACTGCGAAACACGTTGAAACGTGGCGCGCTGTCATAGATGGCGCTGCCATTTAGTTGCAGGAAAATCGGCATCATTTGAGGCGTGGCGCCACTGGCGACACGTCCCTGTCTTGCCACTGTCTTCAATTAGCGTTGCTTCATCCAGCATAAGTCAGTGTATATGCACCCCTCAATTATGAATCAAGGTTCGCTCGCATCAGAACAGTTTTATAAACATTTCATAAATACGTGATGCATTCTACAAGCGTGAGCTTCTGGTGTTTTAATTTCAATTTATGCTTCATTGACGGGTGCATACTTCCGTCAGGAGCGCTTGTTGCATCAACAGCGAATAATGTGATAAGCTCACAGATTCCATAGTGACCTATTTTGGCTCAGAAATGAAACAGTCCGCACTTTTATAATATCGATTTAACTTAAGCGTGGCGTAAAATTGTGTAAAGATGAAAGACAGGGCCCTGAGATATAGTAAACCTAGTGCAAAATGACGCACTTTGTAGACTACGGCATCAAAATTGGTTAGCCCATTCGATACATAGAGCATCGTTGTCTTTGTTTCAATGAAAAGAGTGCGGCAAGGCAAAAAAAAATAATAAAAGACAGGTAGCCAGGAAGCCCGGCGCTCTGCAGTAATTCCAGTTGATCTTTCTGAGCTTCACAATTTATTTTTCTTTTTCCCACCTCCATTTGTTAGCGAGCCCAGAATTATGGCTTTGGCCGTGATCATCTCGGTTATTTCATATTACTGCCATACGCTTGCCTGATGTCAAGAAGGAGTGTGTACCTAACGTAATTAGGATATTTGATGAATAGGTTGATGAGTACGTTAAAGGATAAATTTGAGAAGCAATTAAATATTCTTCTATAGGATGAACGGTGCGAAAATGCTGGACGTAATAGCAGCGCAATATGTCGATGACTTTTTTTTTAATGTTGTGTGAGAAAAAAATATTGATCAAGACAGCATTAATTCTCGCAGGTAAGAATCTAATATTGTTCTATTCTTCTGTCTAGAAATGGCACTAAGTTCATCGCAGAAGCTTGGCTCCACCCCTCACCCCCCCTGCACACGCACAAAAGCAAATAGGCTAACACAGGCGAACGCCTACTATAACTGCGCGAACAAGATTATCTCACCATTTCTATTACCTCTAGTTGTTTATGTTCATATTAAAGTGACGTCTTGTTTGCTCGAGCAATTGTGCTCCGGCAAGTGTCATCGCGTCACAGGAAGAACGACCACCGTCAGAAAATTAAAGGGATGTTTTACAAAAGATGTATTCGAAGACTATAATTATGATTATAGGTACAGCACCAGTAAGAGAAGGCGGACGGGAGTAGGCACACACAGCGCTGCCTTTCAACATTTTTTTTACTCTTCGTTGGTTGAAAAAAAAATTGAGTCAGCGCTGTACATATAGACATGCACAACCAACAAGTTCAGCCTTGCACCTTTTTGCTATGCAAACACAACTGTAATACAGAGCCAATGCTCTTGGTTATGTGCTTATCGACATTAATCTTTCTTCAAGAGCAGTTGTAAAAAGAGAGCAGAAAGCTCCAATGAACTGTCACCCCAACTAATTGCTCATGCGGGCGCAGCGCTTAATGGTTACGTCGCGACCATGTAGCCACGTTGAGGTTCGAACCGTTCATGTAATTTTATAGGTCGTTGAAAGGGCCCGGAAAGCGTCACCTGAAGCATCCCGCGTTTATAATGAACCCGCTTCACGATATGCCGCACAAAAGCTGGATTACCAACCGTATCCATGCAGTTCCCCATACTCTCCGGCCTTTCACATACGTTAGCCTCAAGGTATTTCCACAAAAGATCTTACGGAAAACGTCACCCAGACAGCTAGCAAGATCCGACAGAAAACTTGCGCTAGTCACCAAGTCACCATCGATGCCCACTGTACGTATATGCATAAAGGGTAGCAACAACAGCTGCTGCGGTTACAGCAGGCGCGGCAGACGATCCTGACAGTATCAGGCGAGAGACCCAAAGTAATTTCCTGCGCTTGACTTGCCCGTGCCAACACAAACGCACTCGCAATCCGCCATTCGGTTCGGTGTACTACACGAGGCTGCCATGCCACGCTCGGCATCCTAGGCCGTTATTCGCACTTCATCGTCGTTTTTAATCCTGTTTCCAGCCATCCGTCGCGTCGCCCTCTGGACAGCCCGCCATCTTTCTCAAGCTTGCCATTGCCGACCTTAGTTATATAGGTTCTTTTCTGTTTGCCTGTTACCTCCCTCTTAAGTTGTCACCCACGCCACTTTTCACGGGATTTTTCTCTGCGAGAAATTAAATTTGGTCCTCCCAGTTAACGCCGATAATTAAGCCTAGTACGACATCTCCTGGGCGAGCTCTATGTTCGCTGCGGCAAGAACTCGCCACGGCTAAAGCTTAGCCTAGCTCAAACAGTCAACGAACTTGCTTTCTTTCTCTGTGAATGCGTTGTCTTTCATATTACAGATCATCTCTCAGTTCATTATTGTCTCTATGTGCTTTTTTTTCACTATCCTGCGGCCGAAAAGCGACCGTTAAGAAAAAACACTTGCGCCACCGCCCCCGCCCCGTTGAGCCATGTGGTTTGTTTCTCTATTCGGTATCTTATTATGACTTGCCCGGACTTCGCTGTCTGTTTTCATCCCATTGGTCTTTACTGGATTTACTTCTGCCACGCGCTCTCTCTTTGTACAAGGTTCACAATGAGCCGTTCTGAAAGGCTAAATGAGACGGACGTGATATTGCGCCTAAGCAGGACTTCGTACAGTTAAACCTCTGTGGAGGTTATATATGAGTACTTCGATGTTGTTACTTTAGTTCATTTTCCTTGCAACCTAACAAAAGGTACGCGTGAATACAAAAGGCATTCTGTCTGAATTATTTCTACATCATTTGCACAGTTAATATTTCGAGTCGGAAATGCTAGCCTTTGTTCTTCGAACGTAACTTATGGGTAAAACATTCCTTGCTCTGTAATAAGAGTGCAAGAGAAAGGGTGGTGCATTTAACTGATAAAGCGACGTGTCATAGCAATAGAGAAACAAGCGATTGGATCAAGTGACAAGACAAGAAGCCAATATAGTAATAGTCCCGTAATATAGATTGACCAGGTGGGGGGGGGGATAACTGTGACAGACTGAATTTGATTATCATTTACTTACGAAAATTATGCGTTGGTCATCCACAAGTCCGTAGTCTCCAAGCAGAGATGGCATTTCCTGCGCACACTTTGACAACTGCACTTTTAGTTGCTTATGCACTCCGCTCTTCTTTTTACATTTTCCTCGCTGCTCCTTTAAGAAGTTCTACAGCGGAGTGAAGTTGGCTGCACTGACTTACTCACATGCCCTGAAGGAGGTGGAGGGATGAATTTCCAATTGGAAGACGCATTTGTTGAGTGACGTCTGCTTTTACTGTGCTTGGAATAAGGAACATCACTCGCAGCGCGCTAAATGGCAAACAAGCTTGAATAGGAGGCGGTCGATTACCGTTGCCGGTTATCCTTTTGCACCTCTTCTCTTTTTTTCCATCTTTGAGCAGTTAAGATGGTTATATGGTGTTTAAATGTGGAAAAGAAAAGAAAGCAATTGCTAACATGGCAGTTGCTGTCTTCATTGCCATTTTTGCTTTTTTTTCAAGGCTCATGAATCATTTGATGCCGTAGCCGTAAAAAAGGTATTTTTTTGATATACAAGAGATGCGAGAGGTCTTTTGTGGCGTTCGTCGTGCCGTATTTTACCTGGCGTGCGTTCTTTTCTCGATGTATCGTTGCCAGAAAGGCACGCGACTTGCACAACAATCAGCATTTGTGTGCGCATCGGCGACCTGCGAAGCTTAGCGTTTTCGCCAGATTACAATTCTATAGTGTGTCGAAACCTAACTAGTCTTGAATTCTAGGGGACCAGCAAAGCACCATTGTCGTGACGTTAACGCTTGAATTTTCGTTCGCGTTTGCAGCATCGCTTAAGAAGTGAATAAAGGAAGCAGTGCTCTATTAGAACGCTTGCAGATTTGTTTTTCAACTGTACATGTAAAATTTCAGGCATACTTTCTTTACCTGATGATTTCGGCAGAGTCATTACTCCAACGCTGACGGAGGTCTTGCCACGTGCCCGGTCTTGAAGCGAGAAAAAAACATTAGTCTTAAAGGGCGTCATCTGGCTGCGACGCATGAATCACCGTCAGCGTTGGCGTTGGGCGAGCTGTTCTTGCTCCACGAGGCCCCTGATCATAATTTTCCGAAGCTTAGAGAATATACACAATTTTCTTTTCTAAAGCGGAGAATAATACATTGAGAGAGATGAAAGAAGAAAGCGAGAAGTCAGGGATGTTCGCCAGAAGAGCATCTGTTTGGCTCTTCGAGGTAAAGAGAGGGCAACACGCGAATAATTAAGATGAAAGAGGCATGAAAAGGGAACACGCAGCAATGCGCGCACCCGCATCGACTGCGACACGCAGTCAAAACCTTCGCACAAGACAGTGGTCCTCGATATTTACAGCAGAGCCTTCATGGCCGATAAGCGGTGAGACAGCTGTTTACTATGGAACTGGAACTTGGAAATTATTCATGTTTGTGAATGGGAACGTTCAAATGGCAAAATAATACAGAGGTTAGCAGCATAAGTACGCACACTGAACAAGTACAGCATACCTTGCTTAGTGTCCCGACGAAATGACGAAAACAAGAGCAGGATCTTGTAGCCTTAAGCAGAGCGATGGAAAGACAGAAAGCTCTTTATTGAATATGCAGAGCGTTTAGCCAGCGTAAATTCAGTGTTGTGGGATCTTACATACCAGGCTATGAATCTGACACACAGCTGGTCTAAGCCGACAGATGTGACACAGCGCCCGTGTTGTCGTGTTCCCATATAGTGCTGTTGTTCGCGCTGATTATTCAGAATCTGTTATAGCGTCCTCCTTTGTGCACAGAAACATACGAACATTCTTCCCGTATTTCTGCAGGACGACACGAGTGTATCTGCACGTAAACCTAAGAAGTTAAATCGTCGTGCTTGTGCCGCAGAACATTTCTTGTCTATGGACTGTTACCTAAGGACACTCGTAACACTGTCAACTTCTTATTCCACTAATATGCGTGAGCACAAGTGCGTAATATGGCGGAAAACTGCGCAAAGCATGCACGTAAAAATGGGAAGCACCCCTTACGCCGAAGGGTACGCTTGCATTAGTTGTGAACTTCTTAGGAGAACGCTAGAATTGAAGTGATAATGTACAATAGTCCTCCAGCTTACCCTTAATGTTTCATATTGAATCAAAAAAGTATTAAAGAAACTAGAACTTCTTCGGGAACATCGTCCAAAATTAAAACACCTCATGCATTGTGCATGAAATAATGCTTCTTCCGTAGTATACCATGCACTGGCAGGGTAGTAGTCTGCAGCGAAGCGATGGATCTGTGATATCCATGGTTCGCAATTCAGCACGAATAATAAAATTGCTACGAATACAAAGAGAGGAAAGTGTAATAACCGTGAGGGCAGCGAAGAAAACTAGGAGGAATATGACACCCGCACTGGTTGCTCAGTGGCTATGGTGTTGGGCGGCTGAGCACGAGGTCGCGGGATCGAATCCCGGCCACGGCGGCCGCATTTCTATGGGGGCGAAATGCGAAAACACCCGTGTACTTAGCTTTAGGCGCACGTTAAAGAACCCCAGGTGGTCGAAATTTCCGGAGTCCTCCACTACGGCGTGCCTCATAATCAGAAAGTGGTTTTGGCACGTTAAACCCCATAAATAATTAATTCGGCGGAATCTGACTCTATGCGGGCAGGTGTAGTTGAAAGCCCGACAGGAAGCAAAATGTTCTGAGCTATCGGCGGTCATGTACAAGGAGAGAGTTTATTTTCAGTTTGTAGCCTAAGCGACGTTGACTCACTGGAATATTACGGTCGCGCATGTGCCATTGAAAACTGAAAAATGCTTGCTTACCAACTACGGTAAAAACCAGAACGTAGAAGATGTTGTCGGCATCGCCGTGGTGAGGGTCGCACAACCAAGCTGGCGTGAGGAAGAACGGCGACAGTCAGGATATAAACCTCTTCGGCAAGGTACTTTAGCAAGCCTGTACTATCGTAATGACTACCGTAGCACAGCGACCATGTCGGTTGTCTCGCAAGCCGCAAACTTGCCACACTTCAGGTCTCCCTGGAGAACGCGCGCAGCTGTACTTTGGTCTGTTTCTCGAGTAGCCACAACTACCGCTGACATTGTGACGCTCACTACATCGTCAGATATCGTGTGAAATTACTGTAACCGCAACGTAACTGTATCACGTAGTTCGAAACGACATTTGTAATTTTGCGAGAGAGAGAGAGGCTCTTTAATTAAAACTGATGTAGTTTGCCTGGCGTTAGCGAGGCATCTTGCACAACACACAATCAAATGGATAAAGAGCGATTGTAGTTGTTATACTATAAGTGGAATGGAAGCCCAATTTTCTTGAATAAGACTCACGCAAATGCTTACGGAAGCGGTCCTTACGGCGGTGAGGCACTGTGCGAACGAGGCCAGAATATGGCGGCTCCATAAAAGAGGCTTGACTGTTCCGAACGCGTTCAGTTTTTCCGCCACAACAAAAATTAGATTTTTTTATGTAGAAAACAATAAAAACATATCGCGGCTGACGACATGCAATATTGTCGCGATGAAGAAACCTCCTCGCAACATTATCAGTTCGTTCCAAATACACCATCACCACAAGAGACTACAAATCAATTAATCGGTCGTTCAGTGAACCAGACCACATTTCGAAGGCAAGTCAAGGGAAAGAGAACAAAATATTACGGCGTTCTCAAAATTGTTTCCCTTTCATCTCCCTCTTTTCGTCGGTGGTCACGTAGGGTCATCAGCAGCAGCCAAAGAGCAACATGGAACAGTGGCTGCGATGATGTTAATTCAATTTTCCTAAAAACAAGCAGCCCACCCGCTTTTGGTGATAAATCTACCTTGGAATTATAATAACCAGATTAGCAAAAGTGTCTCGAGCCAGTGAACCTAAAAAACAAATGAAATCGGTGGTACGCTAAATCGGGACATGCGCTGTTAATTTCATTTCCTCTTTTTCATTACTTTTCTTACTGTTGTCATATGTGACTTAGTTTTTTATCTCTTTTCATTTGCCTCCGCTCCTTCCTGGCTTCCAAAACGTTATATATTGCTCTTATAATGTAGCCACCGCCCGTTCTAATTAAAACTACTGCCATTAAAACTCAGAAGCCATATTCCTTGAGATAAAATAAAGGCTTAAAGAAAACGTTTTGATTCAGCCATGAAAAAATAGCACTACTGAACACACATGCACAAAAAAGAGAGAGAGAGATAAACTGGCTCTGGCGGCAATCAACGAGACACTCAAACGTAGCATCGCAGCAACGTACAACTAATTAGAGTCCCGCATTCGCTCGTCTCTACGTGTACCGGGGTGTCATGCCTTACGAGTAATTTCCACGCTTACGATGACAGAGCGGTTTCTGAAAGCGCTGAGCAGAGGTGGTCAGCGCTTTTAAATGGTCCGCTTTTGTCGGACCATTTAATTAGAACCAATCGTTTGTTTCCCGCTTACTGCGCTCGCCGTCATTTGACCCTCTGTCTGCTTCGCGCTACATTTTATACTGTTCTCTTCATTGCGTTTTCTACTCAGCCTTCACGAGCAGCAAGATTTGGCCCACCATCTGCCCTTCTGCGCCCCCGCGTAGTGCCTCGGCTGGAGTACGCAGTGTGGGAACAATTCAAGCGTCTTCCATCATCTCGATTGCATGTCCTCAACGTGGCGACGTTACACGCCCGTCGCTGTCACACATCCTGCTACTGCGGCACTGCCTCCTACCCAAGGGAACTGGCTGCGAGCATTCTTTTTGCTACCTATCGGAACTTTTCTTGCTTTTTCCAAGCGATGAGAAACGGGAATCGCGCTTCATGCGCAATCGCTGGATCAGTGTCTGACCTTTCAGACAGCGCTTGGCGACTGTTGTTAAACCGAGTATGGCAGATGGGCATGCGCTGGAGCAGTTCGGTCTTAAACAGGAGCGATAAACTGTGTTTTCGCATCTCCGTTCATGCCGATACAAGTGATCTGGAAAAGCTGGTGGTGCAGATGGGCAACCGTTTTTTTCAAAACTATAAACTCAATCTATAAATTAATCCTTTCTCATTGGCAATAGACAATATTCCTGCTGTGAGGCAGAGTAATTACTGGAAACCAGATTTTGAGGCATTATAATTTGGGTTTTAGGCGTCTAGAACAGGCACTACCTGACTCATTTTAGGCATGGTAGGGAGCTGTATTTGGCCCTACAATTTGTTTGCAAACGAGAACCTGTTCTATGTGTCGAATGTGTGTAGCCTATTTTTATGGTAAGAAAATTGGCGTATAGCGCTCACTTGTGAATGTCTGAAAGGCAACCACTATATTATGCAAGTTATCACTTCACAGTGCTACTTGCTGGTAACATGATACGCTGCTTTTGTCAATCCGCATATTGCAGCCAACTGGTTGTGACAAGTTGAGCTCGTAGTGTACATTTATTGGCCAAACCTTCCTGCTTACATTCACGCATCAAGTGGAACATGGAGGAAAAACACTACATACACTGGGAAAGCTACAAAACGGTCAATAAGAGAAGCTGAAAATCAGTGAATTCAACTCTACAAACGTTCAAGTAAAAAAAAAACGGTGTTAGTTATAAGAATAGCAACCCACGATTATCATATATAGGAGCCTCTTATCACTCAGAATAAGCCTGTACATATGTTGAAACCAAGCGCTTTACATCGACAGAAATTAATTGGAACTGGTTCTGTATTTCTGCATGTTTGACTTGTTGAGGTAGACTTTGATTTTGCAGTGACCGCATGTCAAACCCTCCATAATTTCCTTGGGCAGAAAAAACATTACAATAATCGCCTGTCTAAAAGAGACTGCAACTTTGCAGAAACATTTACGGCAGCTGCTGGAACGCTCAAGGGATGCATTAAACTGGTGCTGCGGTGGCGTCATGACTCGCGAACTGTTGACAAGAACGCTTCCTTAACCGCTTTTTGTGTATCGCTATGAATTTATTCCTCGCATTGTTTTTTTTTACATTTTTATCACACGTTGAACAAGACCATCGTGTATCTTCTCACATACACCTAACTAAGTTTCCTTGCGAGTATGTTGATTTAGACGCGTCGCCACTGGTTTGCTGTCTCGGTACAACCACAATGAAGCGGAGGCGCCGCAAACGAATGCCGCAGAGCGTACCTCAACAGTTCTTCCACTTGAATTTGGTGATTTTCGCCGAAAAATACGCACAACGCAGTCCACAGATAACAACATTACTAAGCTACAGTCTGCAGTAAATCTTTCTCGAAATGCTGCACATTTTCCTCTCGAATTCCTTGTGATGTGTCATAACGATTTACATGTCCACTGCCTAAGGAGGAGGCTAGTGGGCATTTTTTTCTCTGGCATTGCTAATCAATGTCAGGGCGATGGTGATCATGCCCTCAAAACCTCGTCTGAAGTTGACAACGGAATAATTAACTTACCAGGTCCCATTACCTGGTACATTACCATTTGCAACCGCGTCTGCCGAAGTATCTAAGTGTGCTTTCGAAAAAAAAGGACTCGTGGAGCAATATTTCCATGAGCTAAAAGCGAAAATCGGCACATACGTCCAGAAATAGAAACAATAGGCTTTTATAGTTGCAATAAAGACAGTGCTTAACCACTTCTTAACCCATAATTTGTAGTCCTACGACCAAACACCAACATGGTGGAACCCTGCCGCACTGGATGAAAGGGGCATGTGCCTTCATTACGGCCTACCGAAATATCAAGTTTGCATCGCGATTATAACTTATCATTTGTGAGTATTTTGATAGCTCGAAGTACCTTTAACCAACGATTGGGATGTCTGACGGTTGATCAAAAACACATGGTAGTACGCAAACTTCTTTAAGGCAGCCGACTCCTATAAAGTAACTTGACCTAAATGTTCAACTTACCCATCTTTCGTTCCTTTTTTTCTTTTTTTTTTCTTTGAAGGGTAGGCACTTGGGCATGTTAGTAGTCAATGTTTAAAATAAGGCAGCGGGAGAAAAAAGTACAAAGGAAGAAAGACGCAAAAGTCGGGAAGTAGTAGGGAGTATACTGAGCTAGGGGCAGAAACCTAGAGGCCGCTTGGTCTGACAGGGGCAGTTGCGCCTGTTGATGGTCCACACAGATTGACAGATACACTTACGTTTCCTACAGGTCATTTTCGTAGGCTCTACAAACATACTGTGACATACCTTTTGCATGCAAGCTGCCCTAAGAGCTAATTACCATTACGTTACATATACATCTGACGAATTTGAAATGCAAGACAAAACGTTGCATACGAATAACCTCCGCAAGTGATAAGACCAGACAAATACCGAGGCCCCAGCACTTTGCATATTACACCTTAACTTGAATATCAATGCACTGTGATGGCTTTTCTCTCAGCGTTTATAGTGCTGTCTTATCCAACTATATTTTCTTCAATGCAAGTTACCTACATCGGTAGCAGGCCAATGCAGACGAGGCGTACAAAAAGCTGCTTTCTGATCATTCTGTTGTATATGTATTTTCTTTCAATCATAAAACTGGCCCGGCTATGTGATGACCCATGTGTGGAAAATGGTTGCGATCTGGATGATAACTTACAACCCAAAGGTCAGCAAGTGCGCCAGCTCATTGTGGTAGTGCCTGCATTAAACAGGGCTGCATTGTGTGCATTTATTTGACGCTGTTTGCTAGTTTTTTTTACACACGCCTTGCAAAAAGTCTATTAATTTAAAAAGGGGAACACAATATCTTGCTTTTAAAACTTTTATTTTCTCTAAAGAAGCCGCCATGACTTGGACATTTCCTTCGCGAAAATTCCAACCTACCGAAAATCCAACCTGCTCACGTGATTTTCACATTCCACAGGCGCTATAGTTTTATTTATTTATTTAGATTTTGAGCACCTGTGTTGATAAATGCCATGTGTAGTGAAAGGGTAGGTGAATTTGGAGCAGGATGAAGGCGTGCCACCACAAATTTTTTCAAGAGTTCTCCTCTCCTTCTAAAGCCTAAAAAAAGGTTTATAAGCTTTAAGTTGACGCAGCGAGTTCAGCAGCAGACATCTATTCTTGAAAGGTATCAGGGAGAACCGAAGGTGGGAGTTTGTGTGGGCACTAAATGCGTAGTTCCGCATTCGCAGTGAAATCCCATGACGTGTATAAGATGGTCACTTCGACGCCCTACGGGGTTGTATAAGCCCTGTCAACAAGGACCCCGCAACCTTCCATAGTTCAGGTTAGATTTTACATTTGACCACGTTCAAGGTACTGGCCCGTTTTTAGGGCGTGTTTATGGTACTTGTCTTCCTGTCGAGTGCTCTGACAGCTTTACTGCGACAATTACAACACTCAGTGATTTGCAATGGAACATCAGATTAAACTCTCAACGAAATGGGCATTTTCTTTTGCTACGCGTGACGTTCTTTAATAGAAAATTTACCTCTTACTTACCCAGATTGCTTTATAATAAACATAATTATTTAATCCATTCTTACGTTTTATCAGTGTCATTGAACTTCTTACAGCTCTGCCGTGAAGTTGAGCTAGTAGACCCATATCGCACTAAAATTAAAAGAAAATACACACTTTCGATCCCACCGTTTTTTAACTACGTGAACTCAAGTCATGCGTCAGAAAAGAAAGGACAGTAGCACAAACTATTACAGGTGAAGAATTTTCAGAGCAGCCTTCGTAACACCATTCGCACCCGCCACGGTTCCTTAGGGGCTATGGTGTTCGGCTGCTAAGCACGAGGTCGCAGGATCGAATCCCGGAAACGATGGCCTCATTTCAGTGGAGGCGAAATGCAGCGACACCCGTGTACATTGATTTAGTTTCACGTTAAAGAATCCCCGGTGGTCGAAATTTCTCGAGTACCCCGCTATGACATGCCTTGTAATCAGACCGTGGTTTTGGCACGTGAATCCCCAAAATTTAATTTTTTAACGCCGTTCACCGCATTATAATATTCAGCGAAACAAGTTTTAAATGGCATCTTCAAAGCAGTATACTCCTGTTGCACCGATCACGTGTTGCCACATTACTTTTTCTTGTAAGCGGTCATATAGAAGTAGAAATTGTCATGCCTTTATATAAGGCCTCTCCGTGCTCCTGCCTTCCAATTAAGGCGCTTAAATTCACGCTCTCGCCATAGTTGGTAAATGGGCCCGGTCGTGTCGTTACGAGTTCTTGTATGCCCTCATGGACCGCTGCATGTCGTTTCCGAGACAATTGCTGCTTCCGAGAACAATAGCGGTCTACAAAATTTTAATAACCCGTAGACTGAACCTTTCTGGTGAGTTCAAGCACTTTTGTATGTCGTAAGTGCTTCTGACTAATTTTCCACATGACAAATGCTTCATTAGCGCTCCGAGGAAATAATTGTGTGCTGAATATCATATATGAACGTTTGAAGAGTTGGATTTGCACGGCTTGTTTGGGTAGTGACTTGAAGGCTGGAATAAAATAGCACCGCTATGATTATATCATTAGAAAATCGGTAGGCTATGTCGATCGCGAAGCCGCAGCAGGGTACATGACACGTTTTGTGCATCCTACTGAGGTTGTTATAGATCTAGCACACAGAAATTACGTAAAGAAATATACAAGTGACATTTATTCACGCATCACAAAGCGCGCATGCTTAATTTATATAGCTTGTGTAAATCCTAAGGTATAATCTTAATATCATGCTCGCTACCTATTATTACGGAGCCCGCCGGGGTAAGAGGTGGCTGGAGCGAACTGACCTCCATCTTTCTTGTTGCCTGAGTCTCTTCACGCTATTTCTGTACCCTTTACGTCGAACGTGGTGGCGCCATAGCCGAGGACCTGTCAAATTTCTGTAAGAGATTGCTTACTTGCAAGCCTTACATACACTGATAAAGACCGGTACGAGTTCGATAAATTATACCTACTACGACCGAGTGAGCGCTTTCACATGCGACCACCTTGTTCTCGGATAGACAAACGTCCGGCTCAGTTAACACTCTCTGAACGCCGAGCAAGGGGCTAAATTTAGCTCTGATTGCATCACACGTGGTGCGACAACATCGCCATTTGCACACGTGACACGTTCTTGAACAAGTAGTGGCTTCGTTCCGCTACGCATTAGCAAAGTAAGGAGCGTTGGTAGGACAGTTGCAAGGAAATATGCGATATTATTGTAAGATGTATTCAGAATCAGAATCAGAATCAAAAATTCATTATTAGAAGTTGGGTCACAATTACAAGTACTTAGTATGCAGAAGGAGGTCCCATAGTCAAAGACTGTATCGGGACCTCCTGTACAAGAACAGTTATTGTAGTTAACACCTAAAAGCACCAACAGCACATAATAAGGAAGTATACAAGTAACAAGAAAAGAGCGGTTACAGAACAAAACACATGATTGATTACAAAAAATAACAAGGTTTAGCATATCTCGTGGTAGCAGCCAAATTGGGCGCGAACAAAATACCAGCAGTTTATTTACAACAACAAAAAGAAAAAAAGAGGAAGAAGAAAAGAGAAGAAAAAGGCGAACAATGACCGACTACAGTAATCCTTGTCGTTAATCTGTCAATAAAACATGCATTTTTAGTTTTCTTTTAATATGTGATAAAGATCTTGTGTTTTTTTATTGTGAAAGGAAGCGTGTTCCATATTGATATGGAAGAGAATTCTACAGTCTGTTTACCATAGTTAGTACGGATTCTTGGTAAAAGAAAATTGTTATTCAACGCAAATCTGGTGGTACTATGAGTCATCAGGTTAGAAGGCGAAAATGGGATCGATGGTAGCTCATTATTCACAAATCTGTAGAAAAAAATACCTAGGTTGTATTTAGTGAGTCCAGATATGGTAAGTATGTTATTCCCGTGTAGTAGGGAAGTGGCATTAGAAAAGCGTGGGCTGTAAGTAATTATTCGTATGGCTCGGTTCTGAACTGTCTGGAGAGATGCAGTATGATCATTATAGGTGTTACCCCAACATATTATGCCATAAGTAATGTGAGAGTGGACAAAAGAGTGGTAAAGTGAGAGTAATGTGGCACGTGAGAAGTCAGGGCGTGTTTTAATTAAGATGCGTATACCATAAGCTATTTTCTTTTTTATGTGAGCAATATGATTGTGATATTTCAAATTACAATCAAGTAGAATACCAAGAAAAGATGAACATGAACTTGGAGGAAGGCGGTGAGAACCGAAAGTGATAGGTGGAATGGATGGTATGTTTCGCTGATGAGAAGAGAATGCCCCAAATTTAGTCTTAGTTGCATTGATAGATAACATGTTAACATTACACCACCTTAGGATATTTTCTAGGTCGGCATTTAACTTATTGACGAGAGATGAGATATCTTTATGAAATGTGAATATAGTGGCGTCATCTGCGTACAGAATGCATTTTGTGGAAGAAAGACAGTTAGGTAAATCATTAATATAAACCAAGAACAGAAGTGGCCCCAGGATAGATCCCTGCGGCACACCAACGTTAGTAATTTGCTGTCTAGAATAAGCGTTGGAAATGGAAACAACTTGAACTCTGTTGTATAAGTAGCTTTTTAGTAGCGAGAGGGCAGGCCCACAAATGCCAATAGCTTCGAGCTTAGAAAAAAGGATATTATGATTTATGCTATCAAATGCTTGCGTTAGATCGATAAAAACTGAGGCGGCAAGAAATCCTTCGTCGATTAATTTTTTTAGTTGATCAGTAAGATGAATAAGTGCCATCTCTGTGGAATATCCGTGGCGAAAACCAAACTGGCATGAAGAGAGAATATTAAATTTAGAAAGGTATTTCGTTAGCCGTATTTCAATAAGTTTCTCAATAACTTTCCCAGAGAATGGTAGAATGCAAATAGGTCTGTAATTATTTAATAATGAGCTATCGCCTGTCTTAAAAACTGGGATGATTTGGCCACGCTTAAGTTCAGAAGGAAATAAACCAGTCTTGAAAAGTAAATTAACAATAAATGAAAGTATATCTGAAATTAAGTACACAATTAATTTTTTGTTAGCAGGGTGGACCTCATCAATTCCAGCGCTTGTCACTTTTAGATTATTTATAACTGCAGTTATGTCTTCCGGCGTTGTAGGAAATAAAAAGAATGAATGAGGTAGACGGTTCATGGTGATGGTCTGTGTAGGGGAAAGTAAATTGTTAGGAAAGAAAAAACTACTAAAAGCCTTAGCCATATCTGCAGGAGAATTTAGCTCAACTCCATCATTTAAAATTCTGGATTCTTGGTTTAGTCGTGTGTTCCTGTTTAAGAAAGAGTTGACAATGTCCCATTTCGTTTTACTGTTATAAGCCGCCTGTAAAATTTTTTGCTCGAAATACAATCGCTTAGCTGATTTTAATTTACAGGTAAGAGTGTTACAGAAGTTTTTATATCGGGCACGTAAGTTCATGTTAAACGGTTGCCTTTTGGTTTTTCTATATAAGTTATCCCGTTTACGCAAAGCTGATAACTGCTGCGAGATCCATGGATTGTGAGAAAATGCTACAGTTTTTTTTACATTTCTTTTCGCAGGTGAACTGCCGTAGGTATCATATAATACGTGAAAAAAATGTGGAAAATGCTTTCTGTGGGTCGTTTAGTGATTTAATATCAGACCAATTTGTATTAGCAACAGCAGTTATGAAGCCGACTTTGTCCAGAACGTCTTTAGTATGTGAAAGTGGGCAAGGTCGTACGTTGGAGTTGAAGCGTAAGAGCAGGGGATAATGATCAGTAATGTCGATGTGCAAAACTTTTGCCTCTGATGATTGAAGGAGGTTAGAAAGAGCATGATCAATAAGTGTACCTGTGCCGTTAGAAACTTCACGTGTAGGGACGTCAATTAGACAATCATATCCGTAGCTATGAAACAAACTAGTATAGTGAATACACATGGGTGATGTTTCATCTAGTAAATTAATATTTATATCACCCATTATAACAACATTCTTATTTTCTAGTGATATAGTGTGTAAGATATGAAATAGATTAGTACAGAAATCATTAACTGATGATGAAGGAGAACGGTAAATGCAGCCAAATATGAAATCCTTGTTGTCGTGAGCAAGAAAGCAGTTACTGAATTCAATCCAAACAGATTCGCAATTAGTAATGGTTAAGGATAGGTCATGTCTTCTTCGATAAGCAATATTAGGAGAAACAAATATGGCCGCACCACCGTGACAGCTCGTTAATCTATTGCAGTATTCCGATTTATAGTTAGGGAAGCAATATAAATTTTTGTCGTCGTCAGATAACCAAGTTTCAGTAATGGCAATTAGCGAAAACGAACTAGTTAGCGATGCGAGGAAATTATCGATTGAGTCAAAGTGCTTACGAAGACTCCTCGTGTTAAAATGAATGATGGAATGAAATCCCCTCAAAAAGGAACTCACTTGATGAGGTTTCAGTAGGGAAGCCGAATGCGATCAACTAGATGCAAAAGGTAAGAGGCAGGAGGCGAGCCTTTATCTCACGATCAGTTATGCAGTTATTTCACACTAACCCTACTTTCTTTTAATTTTATGTCTGATGCGAGAGCCTGCACACGCCAACACGTTCGAGTTCGATTGAAACTGACATACCTCAGGCATGTTTTAAAAACGAGATTTACAATGACCACTTCGACAGTGATCATCTAAATTCCATGGCTCGGCTGTTGTTCTTATAAGTGCTAATTGTGTTTTCATCCATCCTAACACTTCGCGGTCGGGCCAATCTAGTAACTGACCCGTATAACAGCAGTATCTTACACACTACTACATCTTTATACACAAAGAAATTGCGAGGGTACGACACGCCGTGGAAATGTGCGGACGCCGAGCTAATCGACGGCTTCCGTCTCACTTTTTCTCAATGCCCTAGAAATTCTGTTGGTGTCGCGGTGCAGGTAGACCTGAAAATTATGAAATGCGGCACTTGAAGTTTAACGCGTCTACAGCCCTTGAAAAGACACGAATGACTGAACGCCCAGTGGTGACGTTGGCAGATGTCCTTAAGTGTCGTATTGAACAATACGAACATATTTTCGAGAGCATAAGCTGGAGAGAAAAACTATAAACTTTATAAAGGGGCTCTATACCTGTACCCACGTACTGGTATAGTACCAGTACTCAGGTACGCGGCAGAAACCAGGAGGCTTACGAAAAGGGTTCTACTTAAATTGAGAACGACGCAACGAGCTATGGAAAGAAGAATGATGGGTGTAACGTTAAGGCATAAAAAAGAGCAGATTGGGTGAGGGACCAAAGGCGAGTTAATGACATCTTAGTTGAAATCAAGGGAGGAGGAAAGAGAAAAGAAGAAGGCAGGGAGGTTAACCAGAATAACGTCCGGTTGGCTACCCTACACCGGGGGAATGGGAAAGGGGAAAGCAAAGATTGAAAAACAAATGGGCATAGGGAGGACATGTAATCTGGAGGGAAGATAACCGATGGTCATGAGCGTTACGGACTGAGGCCGGAGAGCGTTCGCCTCTTCCTCTAGCCCGGTTAATGCTGCACATGGTTGTCAGCGCGACTAAGCGCATACACGGCATGTGCGCCCTTTTCTTTATTTAATACATAATATTTAGGATGATGGAGCGTTTAGGTGGCGCCGGCTACTCCTTTTCTCACAAAATAAATGCGTACCAAATATGAATTAACAAGCCAGTCCTGAACAAAAGAAAGGAAACACGTACGAAAAAGTCGCACGGTTCAGGTGGTGTGAACGCACTAAAACAGGGCCTTATAATGTAAAACTATTTGAATATATCTTTATTCCAATCTCCTGACGTCAATTGTTCGTAACCACCGACGCAAGCATCGGGCGGTCACCCGCAGGGCTTATCTCAACCCACCAATCAAACGCTCTCCTCGTTCATAGGAGGCCACTTTTGTTTGCTTGAAAAACGAATACCATTGCCTACACGGAGCGGCTTGTTTTACCTTATTGACTCACAAGAGGCGAGGAGCACGTTCAACGGGAGAGGGATTCGATGGGGCCGAGCCATTGCACTGAAAATCGATAACCGGGTGAAGAGGGTGGTGCAGGCGTCTGTGATTGGTCCGCTTTCTCTCACTTAGCTTCAGGCGGCTGGTCGAAAATTTCAGCGGCATGCAACGGAAGCTTAAGAATGACGCTAAAACGGATCCTCAACAAAGAAGAGTTGACAAAATGAGGTCGTAAACGCGCTGGAACTGCTCGAAAATGTTACACGGCCACGCAAAAAGTTTTATTACACACAAAGAAACCCATGCTCTCCGGCAGGTGCGAGTACCTAGTGCCTGAGCGATCGGCGGCCGCCATCTTTAATTCCTTTCGGAACGGGGCAGCCTGCGCCTATTCATAAGAAAATTAAGTTTTGTTCGGCATATTAACGCATCTTTAACGCGTACATGTCACTTTGACGCGGTGGGCATTTGCGGTTTTGTGACGTCACGTGACAGGCAGGTTAAGTGGGTGCAGCCCGAAAACTTTTGAACAATTGCTTGAGGGCTAATGGAGAAAAGGCGTCGAATCAGAAATAACTATTTTTCTTTTGTTCGGTCAAATCATGCATGATCAGTGTCTAGACGTCATATCAGATGGGGAGCTATCGCGGTTTTCCTGACGTCGCGTGACAGACCGGTGAAGTGGAGGTGGTCCAGAAAAGTTTTTCACCAATCGCGGGGGGGCTGATGGCAAAATTGGAATAGACAAGTTTGGAATACTTTTACGTTATGGCGCCTCAGTTCACAACAGAAATGGAAGAAAACAAATTGAAATATAAAGTCAAGTCACATAAACATAGCAGAGAAACTAACAAAACAGGTGACACACGATACATTGGAACAAAAAGTTAGGTCAAATGTAAGCAATAAAGACAGATCATAACAAAGGTAACATAAGACACTCAGGAACCTAAAGTCAGCTCTTATAAGCTAAATACGGAAAACAGGAAGTGAGGACAGAATTTCTCTTCAGTTCGGGCACACGAAGGAATCAACATGCAATCAATCATGTATAACAGTATTACTCCTTTCCAGAAATTTCTGGAGGGCCGGAGTGCTCCCCTTTGCAATATACCGGTTGGCCATTTGCCAAGGGTATTTTTAAAGCTTGAGGACTTGCCCATCATAGCCATGGACGCTTATCAAATGCATTACGGGAATAGTAGGCGCACGACGGAATCACGTATTGAAAGACTCCCGTGCGCCCAAATTGGAGGTAATCTGTGGCGGCTGCAAATGCTGGGTGCGCCGAGGTGGCGGGTGGCATCGTGCGCGCTGTAATCCCGAGCACTTATATAGTGTTGGAATTCGTGCAATCTCAACTTTCCGAAACGCGCTGAAGCGAGAGGCAGCAGGAAGCGTGCGCTCCGCGCTGCCGGCCCTCTTATTCATTATGTAGCAGCGCGAAATAGACAATGAAGAAGGGATGACCCAAGCTCTTCTTTAGCGTCTGTCTTCTTTGCGCTGCTGCATCATGAGCGTATTTCAAGCTCGCTCAACTTTATTTTCTTGTGCTCTTCGGCACGTCAGCTTTGCGAGAGCGAGCGTTCTCGGTCATCGAGTGAGATTTTGTTTATGTTTGCCTGCGCACGCGTGACGCCGCGCTTGTTGCTTTAATTGCTCAAGAAATGTTTACTGAAATTTACACAGCCAAGAAAACTATGAACCTTACTTCGTGTGGTTGTCTAATACTTTGCCTTCTTTACCAGTGCTTTGCCGTTCATGCGAAACCGGGGGCTTTTATTTAAATTATAAACTGTTTTCGGTCCTCGGGTATTCCAATGAGACTGACACGTGTAGCGATCATTATCTATTCTGTAGTATGACCCACTACCACCACAATGGTCTCTGTTCGTTTCTTGCAGTCATTATTCAGATATTATTGATATACATACAAAGTAGGGACATGCGTTCTGTTTTCTCTCGTATGGCCGAGGAAAAGAGGGTCGTGTGCGTATATTCTGCTGCCACGTGTCGGGTTTCGAGCGCATATGTTGTATAGCCAGGTGTGCATCGAGGCGACTGGGCAATTTGTCTAGTAAAAATTTGGTGCATGCCTCGTTCATATTTACCGGCCGCAAAACAGACGGCCTAGTTTCAGAACAGCCCTTAAATGTGCCGCAGTTTCTATGCGTGCCTGCAACAATGAGGCTGGTGTTGATGGTTAAGTTTTTATTTGGTAACTCAGTACACGTGGCACGTGGCTTCATTGCCTTTGTTTACGTTGTGAAAAGTGAACAGAGCAACCATGTCATTGAAATCAAATGGAAGATGATATCCTGCGGCATTAAGCTGAAGTACCGCAAGTGTGTGTGTAAATTCTAATATGTGCCCTAATGTAAGTAGGTAACAATTTCTATTAGTAACTTTTTTAACCAATCGATTATGCATTCCAATTTTCCAGTGTATGTACACACACACATTATATATATATATATATATATATATATATATATGTGTGTGTGTGTGTGTGTGTGTGTGTGTGTGTGTGTGTGTGTGTGCGTGTGTGTGTGTGTGTGTGTGTGTGTGTGTGTGTGCGTGCGTGTGCGTGTACGTGTGTGTGTGTATAATAACACCAAGTTCTGCAAGTAATGCCCGCCTCTTGCAGTACACCATCTCATGGACTAGAATTGTCCTATCCGCCACTGGCAATTTAAACGCTTTTGAGAATGCTCGCTGATTTACCCGGCAGCGACCGAGATACTGAGCGACCCAACAACAGCAGCAACAGCAACAGCAGCAGCAGCAGCAGCAGCAGCCAGACACACAAAATGCTCCGCTTTGTGCGACATAAAATTCACATGTGGTAACTAGAGTAACTGTCCAGTTGGCTACATTACACAGGGGGAAGGCGGGAAGTAACAATTGATATGAATAAAATTTGCCCACGTTATCACGGTTACTACGCCTGGCAACGACCACAATCTTTGATATACTTCAACTTTACCAAATGCCCCCGCCCCTTCAGAAAACTGTATTTAAAGGGACACGAAAGCCAAATACGGAGTAAAACTAAACTGATAGATTAGTGCTAGAGAATCTCTAAGGCGTCAGTATTATCTCGAAGAGAGGCTTAATAATCGAGAAATCGAGGTAAATGGGGGAAATGATTAGAGACCCCCCGGGACATTCAACTTGCCCGATGACGAAAGCTCTCCTGAGTTAAATTCTGTCACTAGTACTCAACTACTAGTTACAAGAAACACCCTCAAATTGTATTGTAAGGTTAAATAAAATGCTACTTGTCCTGTTCCATTTCTTGTTTACAAAAACGAAGTCGCTAAATTTCCTTTGACAACGACACGGGCAGTCGGAAGGTTTCGTTCTTCCTCGACTCTGTGTCATCCATGCTTTCGCGTCTCAATAGTTTCCTTATCACGTAGGGCTGCGGTGGTTTTGCTGTCCAGCGAAACTTGAACAAACTGCAAGTAGCAGGGAATTCAACTTCCATGTGACATCGCGGGATGCCCGAGCGGTCTACGCAACTTGGCCAAATGGCAGCTGCAGCGGCGAATACGCCGCTCTGTCTTGGCTCGGTGCCGCCGTCCGTCGGGCGCCGTTTTACTACGGCAGCAAAGGGAGGTGATGGCGTATGCAACGTCACGACTCCCCCGGTTGGGTGGCGCGAGATTTGAATTTCGTAAAAGGTACTCGGTCCCTTCAGACACAATTTCTCGCAAGCTAAATGTTTCGTTGGCACGAAATGAGCGTCGCGAGATTTCTGGAATGCTATTTAAACAGTCCACGTCAGCTGAGTAATTGCCTTTAGTGTGCCTTTAATGCCAACCCACCTCGGGCTTACGTCGGATCCTTCACAGATAAATGGTATGGTATGGTAAAACTTTATTCTGGTCCGTGGGAACGTACACCGGCGTGTAGCGGGCCGCTCCCACGTCGGTACAGACAGGCCGAGCCTCTCTGCTGCGTCGCGGGTCCGATGGACAGCGCATAGCTGTGCTTCAAGATCGGGGCTGCTTAGGGCAGCCTCCCATTTGGACGACATGACGCCGTCGCCGTTGCGTAACGCGGGGCACCACCACAGCATGTGTTCCAAGTTAGCCACGTCTGAGCTCAGCTCGCAAATGTTGGTCGATTGTATCGCTGGATAGATTTAACTGTTTAACAGTGCAGGGTTAGGGTATTCCCCGACCTGGAGTAACCTGAGTGGTAAACCCTGTGGTCTGCCTAGTTTCCTATGTTTGGAGTTTGGAGTTTATTTCACTACAGTGTTTTAATGTTTGCATATTCATTCATGAGGCAAAGATACGATGTGTGGTGTGGAGTGCGGGAAAAAAGCTGCGATATAAACGCAGCTTAACCGGTCCCACATCCCAGCAATACGAGGCAGAAAAGTTATAGCATTCGTAAAAGCTTGAAAACAAGTAAATAGGCACATAAATACATAGTGAAACTGGCGCAATAAGGAATATAGTTATACAAAAAAATGCAGTAATATTCGCACTCCTCGAGAAAAAGAAATTAGAAAAACGTAAAAAAAATGCTGCATTTTATGCCGCATTATTTTGCAACAAGAAAACACAACAGGAAATACATCATTTCAGTAAAAGAAGATTGGAGATATCCTGTCGCGAAAGAAGGCCCAATCGCTCTAATAAAAAATTGAATATGTCTAGTATGTGTGGGATTGAATGTTTCAGCATTTGGACACCATAGTTTGTTCGGCATCGAGGAACCTTCCAATAATCGCACTGTTTAGTAGGTCGAGACGAGGTGCTGCGCTCTAAGCATGCTATGGAGGTAAGATTATTATTTCCTTTGTAAAATTAAGTTTTCAAAGACACTAATAAACAATACTCATACATGTTATCAAATCTTAACACTTTGAATTTAGTGAATAAAGACGAGGTATCTGCAATATATTCAGCATTTGCAAGACGACATAATGCATCTTTTTGAAGCGCGAGTGATTTTTGCTTAGATTGCACGGGGCCAGTGCCCCACACCAAAAGACCATACCCTATCTTTGAACAAAAAAGCGTGTTATAGATAATTATCATCTGAGTAGTCGGTAGAAATGACTGACACCTCATAGTGCCTTACTTAGGTTTTTTCACTATGGGAATCCCATAACATATCCAGATGATAAACTATTGCCAATGCTTTAGCTGTCGAAAAAAAATAAATCGCAGAATCGTTCAGGTATAGCTTTGAAGGAGCTGTGCACGTTGTTTCCTTCGATCTAAACAAAACGGCTTTGGTTTTTAAGCAGTTGATTTGTCGGGTGTTTACGGTCGACCATGCATACAAAAAACCTAGTGTCGCGTTTGCTGCTGAAATAAGGTCATTTATGTCCACACCTATGAAAAACAAGGAAGTGTCATCCGCATATATGACATATCGGATTGTTTTGTTTATGTTAATAATGTCGGTGACATAAGTACTAAAAAGTAGTGGCCCCAATATACCATTTTGAGGTACACCTTGAGTAAATTCTTGCAAAGATGACTGTTCTGTGTTTACGCTTACACCCTGTTGCCTATTGCTCAAATAACTGATAGTTAAATTCAGTGCACTGCCTCGAATGCCGTAATAGGGTAACTTTTGTAAAAGGGTATTATAATTTATCCAGTCGAAGGGTTTAGAGAAGTCAACAAATATACCTAGCGTAAGTTTCCTGTCCTCTATAGTGCCTAATATAATTTCCTTTTGTCGTACCAATGCTACTTCTGTAGACAGCCCTGATCTAAAACTTACTGAGCCGGCGTAATTACCGAGTGTCTTATAAAGTAGGTCGATAATCTTATAAATATTAGTTTTTTATGGGCTTTGAAAACAATGGTAGAACGGATATGGGCCTATAGTTTTTCAAATCATTTTTGCCTTCTTCCTTAAACAGTACTGTAACTTTTGCATGCTGCATAAATTGTTGGAACATACCTGCGCCTAAAATGAGGTTAATATATGTATGTTAAAGGGAAGACTAATCTATGTATAACAAAACAGATTGGAGCGTTCTTTAAACCGTCAATATCTACCGATTTACTTTTCTTTAGTTGTTTGAAAACACACATAACCTCATATTCATCTGTTGGAGAAAGATAAACCTACGAAGCTTCTTGTGGCGGACATGTAATGTAGTGCAGTGGTGTCACTGACGCTGTCTACATATAAAGTAAGGTGATTATTACATTTCTAAGCCAATGCTTTAGCCCTGTATGTTCGATCACCCTAAGTTATCTCTTTTACACCAAAATTAGTTTTATGTAATCAGGTAAATGAATTTAATTTGCTCCACATCTCCTTGACCCCTGCAACACACTCGAACGTGCAAGAATAATAATTGCACTTTGCTATTTTCATGAGTTTAGTTAAATTATTTCTATACTTCCTAAACAAATACATTGTGTCTGGATCGCGATTTTTCAAGACTAGTTGATAAATGCTATTTTTCTGATTAATCACTTTTAAACAGCTTCTTCGTGACCCATGGTTCCCGTGAAAGTTTCAACTTCTTTATTTCTTTCTAGGGAAAATATCGCTTGTAGATACGGGAAATTATCTCCATAATATTGTCATATGCTGCGTTTGCTGATGAGCACGAGAGCACTGCTTCCCGACTAGTTCTGGAGATTTCGTCTCGAAACTGCGAAAGAGAGTTTTCAGTTATGTTCTGGCACCAAAATTTATAGGTTGGCTTTGATTCAATATGGCACTTATTAAAGGGCCCCTGAAACGGTTCGGACAAATTTTGTAGACGCGTAGGGTACAGCTTAAGTGGAACATTCGCACCACAATTTAAGTGAAGCGTTACGTATTAATGGAGCTACAAGCGATTAGAAGCTACCCTCCTCCCTAGCCATGCTTTTCCTCCTCAACTCGCTCGCCGAGCGAGTGGGGCTAAGCTCCGCCTTCACTGGTTCAGCGTCACGATGCGACGTCACATCGTCCACTTCCGGTTGTTTTGGAGCCCGCCCCCGCCCGCGCGAGACCGCTCCGCTAGCCGCTTGGCCGTCGACCCCAAGCGAGAGCTATCGAAGCAGCGTGCGTTGCGAGCATTCTGTCGTAGCGCCGAACGTGTCTTGTATTCCGGTAACCACAGGCAAGCTGGTCATTTCGGCAAATGACTGCAGGCATAAACTCAAGCTGATGAAGGAACTTTAGCGTAGACGTACGTGAGCGGCCTGATCGGTCTGCACGGTCCATACACTTGTTGGTGCAGCGCTTAACCAGCCAAACAAAGCGCTAATATTGCTCCAACCAAGTGTAAAACATTTTAAACATTTATAAAAACAACGTGTTCATGATTACACTCCTGCGAAAAATACACACCAGCAGCAAAGAAGAATACACTTCGTTGCTGCTACTGTGTATGGTTGAGCTCTGTGCCACCAGGTGGCTGCACCGTGCAGACCATTCGCATTTGCCCTTCTGCTCATCTCATGGCTCATCCCGTTACGGCAAAGTCAAGCGGCCAGACTGTCCCCTTGCGCTTGCGTTTTCCCTAATACCGGACTCGGGAAACGCTATTGCGTTAGTAATCTTCCGGTGTAAAGTGACGGCCACAAACGCGCAAATCCTGGCGCCGATGGGATAGCGGCAGTCCGATGCGCAGCAGCCAGTTCGCTCGTACGCTGCCTTGCAGAGGGACACGATGTCGCAGCGTGACATATTGCCAGTCGCTACGTTTGCAGTCCACAAGGCAACAAAGTCGAATCATAGTGCTCGCGAAAAGACTGAGACCGACTCTGACCGCGGAGCTCTCTTCAAAATGGAGTACGTTGTAACACAAGCAGACGACACATGCTGTGTGCCGGAAGTGCTTAAGTGTACTGAAAAATTATTCTTGGGCATTCTCTCTATGTTACTTTCTTTTCATAAAAACAAATTAACTAACATTCCAACTATTACGAAGATCATTTGTTTACCATAAAGTTGGAAAAATTATCGATCACGCGCCCTTGTCAGCCAATCGGATAGCTCGCCCCACTGACTTCGTATGGGTGATTTCGGTCATATGGGTAGGGGCGGCTTAAAATTCCGCCGAGCAGTGCGCTGCGATCGGCAGCGATGTGCATATTTAAAACCTTATAATAAATTACACGCTTTACGCGGAGCACTTAGATGTGTCAATTAATGATCAGAAGGACCTACTCTAACGACTCAATACGTTTGTAGAAAATCGTCAAAAGCGTTTCAGGGTCCCTTTAATAACTAGCTATATCGGCAAATGATCGCTAAGTGTAATGTTGATTGTCCCAGAAAAGAGGCTTTCACGTGGTAAATTTGTAATAAAAAGGTCTAATAACGTGGCCCTAGTTACTGAAACGTGAGTTTGTTCCAGTACTAAATTTGACGTCAACTACGAGTCAAGAAGCATCGAAAATGTCGCCTGTTTTGATGTATTAGAAAGCATGTCGATGTTTAGGTCACCACCTGTTCCCTGCACCTGTTTAGGTCAGGTCACCACCAATGTTTAGGGTATCATCTCCGTCTCATCTAAAGATGCTTGGTAAGTTCGTTAAATGAGGACGGAGAGCCCCGATTGTCTATAACCTCAGCGCCGCGCCTCCCGGTAGCTACGCGGCGGACGACTCCTCGCGCGGCTCTGTGGGCCAACTCTTTGAGGTTTGGCGGGGCGCCCTCGATCTGCCCATGTGTGCGGGGAACCAGATTAATTTATTATGACGTTTTACGCGACAAAACCACTTTCTGAATATGAGGCACGCCGTAGTGGAGGGTTCCGGAAATTTCGACCTCCGGGGGTTATTTAACGTGTGCATAAATCTAAGTACACGGGTGTTTTCGAATTTCGCCCCCATCGAAGTGCGGCCGCCGTCGCCGGGATTCAATCCCGCGACCTCGTGCTCAGCAGCACAACACCATAGCCACTGAGCAACCACGGCGGGTCCGCGGAGAACCAGATAATCGTCTGCGGCTTGATGTCCATGTGCCGCTGAATCTGCAGGACCTGGTCGGAAACGGTGCCCTTGGCGAGAGCTCGGACAGCCGTCCTCGAGTCGCTGTAGATCGTGATCCTTCTGTCGTCCAGCAGGGTCAGGGCTATCGCCACGTGCTCTGCCACCTCGGCCAACTTCGTTCGAATCGTCGCAGAGTTTGTGATTGTCCATTCGTGGTCGATGCCCACCGCTACGAACGCCGTCCCATCGGGGTACCGGGCAGCATCGACAAAACAGCATTCCCGCGCCCGTTTGTGAGGCTCGAACAGGAGAGCCTTGGCCCTAGCTCATCTCCTATCCACGTTATGTTCGGGATGAACGTTGCGTGAAATTGGAGCGACGACGATGCGTTTCCCCTGTTCCCGAGGCAGAGCGCCAAAGCGAGGCTCGATTTCAGCCGGAGGAACCTCCAGCTCACACAGCATGCTCCTACCCGCTTGGGTGGTGGACAGCCTCGCGTATTGGGCCCTCTCCTGCACTTCCCCAATTTCTTCCAGCGTGTTGCGCATGCCGAGACGCATCAGTATCTCCGAGCTTGTGCACATGGGGAGCCCGAAGGCCTTCTTGATAGTCTTCCTGATCGATGTGCTGATCAATGCTTGCTCAGCTTGGGGATGAGGGCGGTAGTTGCCCTCTTCCACATCTCCATTACTCTTCCGTCTTTCCACATCTGGTTGATGACCTCCATCAGGTTACCCAGCAATTGTCGTCCAAGTTCCTCACTGCCTTGTTTTTAACTCTATCTGGGCCCGGGGCCAACCTGCCGCTTAAATCGTCCAGGGACCGCCGAATCTCCTCGACACCAAGCTTCGCATCCAGCTTCAGTTTCGCGGTGCCTCCTTATTCTGTACTGGGACGGGGTGCGCCAGACCGGAGGCTACCGGCAAATACTTCTCGATCAACTTTGGCATCACCTCCTCGTCCAAGGATGCTTGCCTGGCCCCGTGCAGCACTCTTCCCAGCATGCTGCGCTTGTTCGACTTGGTGTTGGTCTCATCCATCAGATGTTTGGAGAAGTTCTAGGACCCCCCGTCCGCATCTGGCCGTCAATCGAGTTACGTACTTCGTCCTACTGCTGTCTGGAAGAGACCTTGCAGTGCTCTTCGATGCTTCTGTTGACCCCGCCAATCTTCTTGTGGAGCCTTCGATTGAGCTGCTGACACTTTCACCTGACCAGAAGGGATTGCTTGGCCTCAAGTTGGTGGGCCATCCTGCTGTCCATCTTCGCGACCAGGAGGTCCATGCTAACCTCCTTGGTGGCACACTGAATGTATTCACTTATCTGTGCAATCCATGGCGCTAGGCTGGGCCTCTCTTCCCCTATCCTCTCCTCTCTCAGCTTGCGGAACTTTCCCCAGTTGATGAACTGGACTTGCGTTGTCTGTTGTGCTCGATTCGAAGGACGGTGGCCAAGACGTAGTGGTCGCTGCCAAAGTCTATGTTAAGGTTGGTCCAGTACACCTCGCTACTCCACTAACGAAAGTGAGGTCCGTAGACGTGTCCCTGCTAGACGACGTACCGCACCTGGTAGCTAAGGCAGGGTCCGTGACCAACATTAGGTACAGGTTCATCACCTCTCGTCCTAGGCCCTCCCCCTTACGGCTGTCATAGGGGTAGCCCCACGTGTGATACGGAGCGTTGAAGACACCTGCCACAACCAGGGAGGCACCTCTGGCAAGCTGTGCGACTTTGGACACGAGAGATTTGAAGCGTTGCCTCAGATCCCTGTGACTGCTGTACACGTACAGAACAAAGATGCTCTCTCTGTTCGCAGGGCCGGGAATGATTTCTATCATAACGTGTTCAACCTTGCTCGACGGCAGCCTGAGGTCGTGGACGACGTGGGTTAGCTTGTTGCTTATCAGTACGCCAACTCCTCTTCCTTCTTCATGCTTCACGACAGACCGGTTGCCGGGCAGCGCGACGCTGTTAGCGTCTCCCGCAATAGTACTCCAGAGATTAATGTCAAAAGATGTTTAGTGGTCTTGGACTTTATGTCAGAATAAAAAGACCAAAAGTTGATGAGGCCCGAAATTAGTTGCGCTTTCACTACTCCAATGCTTCGATAAGAAAGCGAGAGTGAGTGTAAACTTTATTGAAAACTGGTCCGGCAGTTTTTCTTTGGGGCGAGACGGGGGGGGGGGGGAGGCATGAGAGCGATATTTTTTCTCTCTCTCACCGTATCCTTATTCTTCGTAGCCATTTCTGTACTCAATAGTGGTCGCCCTTCTAAGCAACGCGAGGGGATGCGGGTCGAAATACTTGCTGTCGGTTCGGTCGAGAAGTGCTCTGCATTGCAAAGCAGCGGCATTCCCTGCACAACAGGCGTTCCTCAATGCTACGACGGATTGGTCTCGATCACCGATCTTTTATTACGCTGCTGTTCCCACTGTTTCCCAGAGAGAGAGATATGCTAGAAAATGCGGACAGGTTCACTATACGCACGTTTGGAAACTGTTATTATTATACTTCCAATTGCTGTGGCGCAGTCGTACTCTTTTCACTTAATTCTGCATCTTTAATGCTACTCTTTTGTGTGCTGCAATTTTCACCCAATCGTCGCTAAGGAAACCCAAGCCTTACGGCGATAAAATTTCAACCTGCGTGCACCTACATGTTGATGGTATGGTATGATGAACTTTATTTACCTACATGTTGATGCTGAGGCACATTATAAATCGCACGTATCGATCGCAATGAGATATGGCCCGACTATCGGGTTGTTGTAGGAAACCCCATAGGTAATAATGACCACACTAAGCGACGAACTAGAAAATGCAGAACTGGGTTCAAAATAGTAGTGTGTAATCCAGTAGTCAGACAATAATAAACGCAAAAAAAATCTTTTTTTTTCCTTGGCGTGCATAGACTTTGATCTTTCCTCCCTTGGCTTGCCACATTCGAAGCACCTTGCAGACGTAAAAAATGTGTTCTGTTATATAAGAGCATTGTTTAATTAAACAGTCTTTTTCTACATGTTCTGTTCTCAGTACATTACATTCATAGGCAAATCTACACCACCTATACAGTCTTCGCTTCTTGAAGAGGCAGGGCGTCTGTCAAGTGAACTCCTGAACAACACTTAGCATTGTGGCAAAACGGGTTTAAATCATGGATCTGGGCCATCAAAGAGGTGAGACGTAATGCTAACGGTGTTCTATCGCATTTACTCCTAGATAGCGACTGATTTTTCTTCTGTCCTTGCGATAAATTTTGAGGACTCCCGAAAATATAATATCGCAACGGCAGAGCATTTTGAAATTTTCTGGTGAGAATGAGTCCGGAACGTATACAAATTTTGAAGCTGCGGGGAAAGACGATTAATGCGAAATCGGCTTTATTCCAGTAAATCCCTTCTATGAGCAGGACATCATCCTTTCTTAAGTTTAGAGAGATTTCCTAAGGATACGCAGTGACAGTGCTTCTCCACCTTGTTTTTGGACGGCTATCTGGAAGACGCGAAACTTATTTTTAGGATTAGTTACGATGTCCAAGCAGTTAATGAAAAAAGCCACAGGTATTTAGTTTAGCCCTAATATTGCACTTGAGAAATTGAAGCCCATTAGTAGTGAAATCACGCGTGCTTGGCGAAAACTTGACGCCACCACATGAACTCGCCGTTCTTAGAATGTACAATCAAATATCTGGACACTACTGCTAACAATTTCCAAAAATGCGTCCTTCGGACATTCTGGGACGGTGTGACCAGAGTTTGCGCCGCCTTGATACGTTGTCCGGCAGACAGAGGGAAAGAAAACCTATTTTTACGCCAACGTCCAGCGCTAACCTCTGGTCGGTAAGCTAGTAATCTTCAATCAACACGTTTATAACGTGCTATATGAGCACCGGCAGGAGAATGCTAGTTGCACGGAGAGGTGGAGCGAGCCAACCTGTCATCGACCATGGCTGCATGTTAGCTGGGATGGGGGAGAGCCCTGACTACAGCTTGGGCTTAACGTGAGGGCAATGCCATAGACAATGCTCTACGGACGGATATTCCCTGGAGTTCGAGCGTTTTGGGCGGCCATGTGGGCCCTGAATATAGTGTCGGAAAAGACGAGCCACTATTGCAGTGTTTTTGAAGCCTACGGATAATAGCGCTGTCATCTCCCGAGAGGTTAGCAGGAGGAGTAGTGATTAGGGTGGCGGTATTAACATGAAGTTGTTTCAGAGGAGATGTGAGCTCCTTGTGCTACGTCTTTGTCATTCGGGAAAACAGGTTGTAATTGGATAATCGCATTCTTCAATCTTACAAGAAGCCGATAATGTCAAAGTTATAGACCTTTGTTACGGCGGACCCACTGTGCCATGAGCGCCAACATTATCACGCAGCGCCGCCTCCAGTACAGCGTCCGTTCATGCCCAGTATGTCCGTAATAAATAAATAAATAAATAAATAAATAAATAAATAAATAAATAAATAAATAATACATGGCGTCTCACCTTTGCGTACATGTTTGATGTAATATTGATGTCTGATTCCATGCTGCACACGATGATATTCACTGCGACAAGTCTTTTCTGGAGCATAATGTGACAGCAGCGCCCTCTCTCCATTATGATTTTGAGACTACCGACATAGACTCTCATTCCATTTCGCCGAAGTTGTGAAGTGTATCTGCATTAGTTTATTGTTTTACTTCTCCGTCAACTCTATCATTTCATTTTTCAGTTTTGTTATACCGGTAAATAAAAAAATATAAAGATAAACAAGAACGGGGGTCCGTGGAGCCTTGTATAGGGAAGCGTTGCTCGAGAATACTTTTTTGCAGGAATGTTCAGTATTTCCGCTAGACTCTGCGACGAAAGAATTCGCGAGACTCTTTCGCATTCTTTCCTGCGAGTGTTCCTACATTTTTTTAATGCTTGCCGTTTTTATCTCTATTTGAACACGTGCCACAGAGGTGTTTTCTGAAGAAAACTGCCTGCTGCATGCATTCCACTGAAACATCTCTCCTGCGATGGCCGACGACAAAATGCCAAAAGAAACGAACTCACAAGAAAGGTAAGCAAACATACAACCAAAGAGCTTTAGGCTGTTTTCCCGCACGCGTGCCTACAGTACATTCTTGTCACCGTTTACTAACTGCAGCTGATATACTTTACTTGAAGCATCTAGAACTATACGATGCGAATCAAGTAAAAGCGGGTATTCCAAAGCTTATTCAATGAAATACCAAGCTCTATTAACAGTGAGGAAACCGTAACGACTTGTACACAGTGGCGACAGGTGCGCATCGAACTCGAGACAAACTTCACTTCAACGATAAAAAAAAAGAACGTCACAATGCCCACAGCTACGAGGAGGCGGCTTACAAACCTCCGGAAGCGTTTTTGTGTATTTCAATCATAACTCACAGTTAGGTAAAATAGAAAAGTACAAAATTCCGAAGGCAGATATTTGTTTTTAAACCTCTGAATAAACGAAATAGTCAAACAGTCTTGAAGGGCAGAGAAAGAGATTGATTGTAGCACGGGGGTGCGCAGGTGCAAAATTGTAAAGGTATTGTTGGAATTCCAAGAGCACTCCAACACTCCGTTAGGCGAGAGGGGGCAGGACGCCTCCAGAATTACATGAAGGAAAAAAATGTGACAGATTTTCTTTGCACGAAGCCTCGACGAAAGTGTTGCCACTACATGTTGGAAGTTATGAAAGAGAATACAAATAAAGGCAGTAATTTAGAGGCGGAGGGGATAGAAAGCACTGAGTTGTGTAAATTTTGATGCGGTGAATGAATTCCGTAAGTATATGTATACCGACTTGTTTTGCGTGGTTTACTATAGTCTTACTTATGTGTCTGTACTGTGTATGTGCGTGCGTGCGTGCGTGCGTGCGTGTGCGTGTGTGTGCGTGTGTGTGTGTGTGCGTGTATGTGTGTGTGAGTGAGTGAGTGAGTGAGTGAGTGAGTGAGTGAGTGAGTGAGTGAGTGAGTGAGTGAGTGAGTTCGCGCGATTGTGTGTGGTGTGCACGTGTGTATCGACGTGAGTGTATGGGCATGCGTGTGTGTGTGCATTAACGAGTGCATGAGTCCGTGACTTTGTGCCAGTGCGTGTCCGTATGTGCGTGCGTGCGTGCGTGTGTGTGTGTGTGTGTGCGTGCGTGCGTGTGTGCGTGCGTGCGTGCGTGTGTGTGTGTCTGTGTGTGTGTGTGTGTGTGTGTGTGTCTGTGTGTGTGTGTTTGTGTGTGTGTGTGTGTGTGTGTGTGTGTGTGTGTGTGTGTGTGTGTGTGTGTGTGTGTGTGTGTGTGTGTGTGTGTGTGTGTGTGTGTGTGTGTGTGTGTGTGTGTGTGTGTGTGTGTGTGTGTGTGTGTGTGTGTGTGTGTGTGTGTGTGTGTGTGTGTGTGTGTGTGTGTGTGTGTGTGTGTGTGTGTGTGTGTGTGTGTGTGTGTGTGTGTGTGTGTGTGTGTGTGTGTGTGTGTCTTCACTTTCGTTGCGCTGCCGACGCGTGCACGAAAAAGAATACGCTACCGTTGTTGCTTCTACTGCAGGTCGAGCGCAGCCTCGTACGTTCATCTCAAGGCACCTCCATTTAACAATGGTGGCTGCCTTCCGAGTAATATGCTAATGCGTACCGGCTATGCACTCATTAAAGTTTTGTGCTTTCATGGCCAGCGCTAATTTTAAAGTGCTGTATGTGGTTTTCTATTGAAAACGGGGCTATAAAGGTTTCGGCGGGCCCACAGTGTAACGTAAACAGCGCCTGATTTGGAATCTTGATTTTGGGCTTGGCTTTGCTTGCACAGTGAGCTTTGTTCATGTAGTTGCACATATGTAGTTTAATTCCCAGATTTTTTTACCATCGCTTCGTTTGCGTCTCGTGCGGCCAACCTGAAAGTCAAGAAAGCTCGCCGTTAAATTTTATAATTTCTTTTAAATGTAGTATGTGTTCCTTCCAACAGAAAACATCTGATAGGCAAAGCAAGCAATCTGTTCTTTACCATTCCCTTTTCGGCAGGTGTGGAAAAGTCTATAATGAAATGCTTAAGTGCACTTTGGAAGGAGCGGGGTGAAGCTGCCGTATAGAATGAGGTACAGCGTAGTATTTGGGTGCAGTCGCCTATCCATAGGACAATTTTTAATCACTACATATTGAACACATAACAGCTTGCGCAATCTGCAATGTAACGATTGCTTATGTTCTCCGTAAACAAAATAATATGCTTATTTTGTCCTTGTGCTTTTCAGTACAAGTTCCACGTGTTCACGAGGTGCCCCACCTTTTTCTATATTTATTTTTTATCTTTTATACAATGCGATTTCTTGGCAAAAGTGATGTGTTATTATTACGAAAGAATTCTGTTGTGCGTTTTTGCATAGTTCAGTATGTAAACGAAACCGAAACCGCTGCATATGCCCATGTCTCAGCGCGTACAGAACCACTATTCAATGTGTCCTCGAACATCACTCATTACTAACGAACAACCAATCGGCATTATATCGGCAATAAGAAAGCTATTTTTTAATCAAATGTTACATTCAAAATTTAAGTGGCTTCTAATTGAACAATTCTGAAGACGTTGCCTGCTTATAATTTTTTGTGGCGCTAAGTTAATCTTTGCCAAAGGTGGTACTCCGTCCACATGTTTCCACCATAATGTTCTCACATTTTCACTAAATTTGATCTCGGCGGCTATAGGAGTTCTTCTGCAGGTAGTGGCACCAGAAGGGTTGTCTTGCATTCTCAAGGAACGTTTCCATCCCTGTCAGGGCTCATTCAATATATACTGAAACCTGGCCATTCACTACTAGGGCTCAACTCATACCGCCCAATTGCGCTGGCTAGTTGCGCAGGGAAAGTGACGGAACGCAATATACTTGCCAGGGTGGCATGGTACCTGGAACGCTACAAAGTTTATGAAACCACTATGGCCGATTTTCGACGTCTCCGCTGCTCGACTGACAATGCCATTGATCTGGTCACTCACGTTCAATATCAAAAGAGATGTAAACGGTTATCTGTCGCTATGTTTCTGGACGTGAAAGGAGCTTATGATCCAATGTTGCTAATGGTGCCATAATTGATGCTCTTGAATCGATTGGCCTTGGTGGCCTAGTGTACTGGTGGACCAGGAACTTCTTATATATGCACTCATTTTTTGTGCAGACCAATGACGGTTCAACCTCTCAGCACTACACAGATCATGGTGTTCCCCAAGGCAGTGTCTTGAGCACCACACTATTCATCCTTGTTCTTGTCGGTCTCGTAACGCATACCAAGGGCTGCCGAGATATCAATGTACGCCGATGACATCTGCGTGGGGACGTCAGGTGTAACACGTCTTCAGGTGTGTGCAAGTCTTCAAAAAGCCGAGACTTAAATATCAGCGCATCTTAGCGAACAAGACCTCCAGATTTTCCCTGATAAATATGCGCTGGTCGCGTTTACAGGGAGGCCAGTGACGTCCAACGCCATATCCTACGGCGTCCTACGCACAGGTCCTTAGGGGTGATCAGTGATCGAGACCTCAGCTGGGAGAGAGAAAAAATAATAAATGAAAGGCATGGACGTTAAGCAGTACGGAGCCCGAATGGCTACCCTATACTGGGGGAGGGGGAGTGCCTATGGGACCTACCTGAAGCAGCGCCTAACGGCCATTTCACACGTTTTCAAATTTCATGGCGCGAAAACGTGGGGTACGTCAGTACACGCGACGTTACAGCTCTACAGGGCTCTGTTTCTTGGGTGTATGAGGCACAGCTTACCTGTACTGAGCAATACCTGCAGAATTACCATTCCCACAATCGAGAAAGCTCAGGTGCAGGTACTCAGGGTTTGTCTTGGATGGGTGCGCGTTGCCCATCGACAGCGGAAACAATTGCGATAGCCTACGATTACCCACTCACAACTCGCGTGACATTGGAAGTGCTCAGAGAGCACATCAGGTACATTGCCTGCGCCCCTCTCCTCCACCTCGCGACACTGGGCCGAAAAACCGGCCCAGTGCCTCCTTTTGACAGGAGATATCGGCGTACCTTGAGTGCCTCCTTTAAGATTGTATTCCTGCGGGTCGGCTCCTCCTCGGTTTTTGGCTCGCCCACAAATTCGACTCTCGCTATGAGTAATTCGAACGACAACAGGACCTTCGTGGCCACCACTCAAGCAGCTATTTCAACTCATGCTGCACGACACATACAAGGACCATCTTCCCATTTACACTGATCGCTCGACAATTGTGGATCTACAGGAGCTCCGACTTTCCCAGAAAATGCTGTCACCATTCAGTTTAAAACCTCTCATCGGACAGCTTCGACTGCTGCGGAGTTTGCTGCAATTCGCAACGTACCTCATAATTCATAAAGATCTACCACGAAGATGGAGTACGTTTATTGATCCGAAAGCAACCCTGCATTGTCCGCTATCTACTCTACGTCGTGGGCCACAAGACTAACTTTTACAGGAAATAAGACACCTATATCACCAACTAGCAAGAACAGGCCATGGCATCACTTTTCAGTGGCTCCAGACCATTGCGGCATTGTGGGCAACGAACATGCCGATGAAGCTACTAGGAGGACTCAGGAAAATGCTGTGAAGGAGCCTATCCATTTATCAAGAACCGATGCAGCAACAAAGCTTCGCATAGTCGCGCGTGATGCCACATGATCCATGTGGAACACGCCAGGTTTCAGGCATACTCGACTGCACCACCTGGACCCATCCCTCCGACTACGCATTCCATTTGGGCTATTTCGAATCGAGACAACTGTTCTCTGCCGACTGTGGCTTGGAGTATTTTTTTAAAGAATGCATTTGCTTGCCGCATCAGAATGGCTCAAAATGCTGTCTGTGATAGTCACGGCCGTGAGGTAACAATCGAAAAGATCCTCTGTCATTGTCCCCGCTGCAACTCCCAGAGGCAGTCGCTGGCGACTGAGTGTGCACGCCTGAAGTTCATCTGGTTAAGAGACCTGTTTGAATGGCTGTGACTCTCTTGCGTTCCTTTATGTGTGTGTGTGTTCTTTTACAGTTGAGCTGTCTGAACCTCGCTGCGTTTTTCTCGACGTTTGCAGCTTCGCCGAGCTGGGGCAGAGAGAGCTGAGAGAGAGAGAGAGAGAGAGAGAGAGAGAGGGAGCGAGTGAAAGCAGAGTATAAAAATATCATCGCGTAGCATAGCGACGCAGCGAGGGTGGGTGGGACCTCTGGAGGAGAAGGAGCGGCGCGGCGGGGACACAGGTGATGTGACGTCATTGCTCTCCGATAAAAACCATCGTGCTCGCTTCGCCGGCCTTCTTTCTCGCAGTGGAAAAAAATATGCGTGGTTCTGCTATAGCAAACACCAGCAGACACCAGCGGTGCTCGGGGAAGTCCGGCAAAAGTTAGACTAAGTGTGGGTTTGGCACTATTATTGTCCTTCCCCCAGCTCCACTAATCTCTGGAGTTTGCGATAGGAGAGCCACGCATAATTTTTTTCAATCGCCCTTTCCGTATATCTCTGTGCATTTTTTTCGTTATCTTTCTGTCTCCCCATACTCCTTGCACAGTGCAGGGCAGCAAACTGGATATCTATCCTTCGGCTAACCTCCATGCCGTCAACGTTTGATGGCTGCCGTTACCGCTGGATGAAGAAATTGTTTACAAAAAGTGTAATTCATTGATACATGCTAACCCTCGCATGCAAATCAGCCCCCTCTTTGCTGAGACTCCATGCTGCGCATTATGCACTGTACGTGAAACACACTTATAACGCTCCGAAGCACTATAATCTGCGTCATTTACGGCAAAGGCTGCAATTGACCCACACGCTATTTAATTTTGCCTAAGCAGCATCCACCGTGAGTACCCCATTTTCCACAAATACCACGTGCTTCTTTAAGTTCGCCGAGGACATCAGGGAAGCCTGCATGGTGCTTCGTGGAACGCAATAAATTAAGCACATCAAGAGTATTCCGTAATTGTTTGCACGACTGAGTCAAAATTATTAAGTTTACTTCACACAGTACCACTTGTATGGTTTATATTTCGGTGCGCCTCCCAACCATATCCCGGTTTTGGCATAAAGAATTTCAGAATTATTTTTTTTTGCTTCTCGCCGAAAGTTGGTAAGCATTGGTAGTGTTTTATAGAACACCTCTAAATGGGCATAAAGCATGGTTCGGCAGTTCTTAGGTATCCTCTAATTAACGCACAGACACATTTGCCTGCACACAAACCATGTCATTAGGATATAAATGCTCGTGGCGCCCTTCTGTCTTTTGATATATCCCTGGAAACAGTGGTTTTCCTAGCATAAAACGTGTAATCCGTGTGGAGTTTGCAAACAAGCCAACGCAGACAACAAGCTTTAGTTAATCCAATTTCAATGGGGCATCGTTTCCCGTTTTCGAAGTTAGAAATACTCATGATATGTTTCATGTTCATAGAAATGTTTATATTAATCGAATGGGGCTTGAGGCCTGCGAATTAAGCGCTGGGCATGGCGTGAGTTAAATGTTTTGTAAGAAGCATGCTTACACGCGAACATGCAATTAGACTGCTGTATCACAAACCTAAATGAGCAAACTTGCGTTTTCGCAGAACGCAATCGAAGTCGATATGCAGTATTAATGATATGTTGATAGCGGGTTGACGCAATCTTGCGCTTTCAAGCATGAGGACACCTTGTGTAAAGCACATGAACAGGAGAGATACTTACATAAGGCCTTGCGTGAGGCACCTGCTTTGTGCACAGTGTACAACGTAGCCCCCTACACAGAGCTCTTGGGTTTGCTTCCATATGAAAATCCAATCTCGGACTAGTTGCGCAACCGTTGTGCGTGAGAAGGTATAGCCACTACATGAATGCCTTGTTGTCCATTGCACTAACGGGCTCTACTAGTGGAGGTGGCTACAGTGTGAGAAAAAAGTTATATATTCGGGAAGTGGCAGTAAGTATAGAAAACGGCTTTTAGCGAAAGGTGGCCATACTCAGTAACCACGAATTGGTGTGCTTTAGTGATTGTTTAAGAAATCACTATGAATAACATGGCCGATAACCGCAAATTATACCATATATATTAATTGTTAAAATATATACGTAGATAACTTGCACCATCATCGCACTGTCCCATCCTCTTTCACATGAGCATGGGCTCAAGAGACGCTGCCCAGCAAGGGGAACAAAAACTATCTAGGCATAATCTCACTTTAGAATACGCCACATATATAACAATCGACGTTGTCGAGAAAATTACGGGCACGCGGCTTTTCTTTCTTTCTTTCTTTCTTTCTTTCTTTCTTTCTTTCTTTCTTTCTTTCTTTCTTTCTTTCTTTCTTTCTTTCTTTCTTTCCTTCTTTCCTTCTTTCTATCTTTCTTTCTTTCTTTCTTTTTTGGTTGTTACGAATAATTAAAATTCTGAGGTTTTACCTGTCACAACCAGGATTTGAATACGAGGCTTGCCATAGTGATTTTCATCACCTAGATTTCCTTAACGTGCAGCCAATGTACAGTACACGGGCGTTTTTCATTACACCCCCTTCTAAATATAGCCGCTGCGACCGCGTTTCGATCTCGCGCCCTCGGACTTAGTAGCACCACGCCACTGACACTGCGCCACCACGGTGTGTGCTAATCTACAGCAAGTGTTTCATCTTTGACAGTGATTGCTCAGAAACAACTCCCGTATAAAAACCGCACCTGCGTACCTTCTAAACTATTTCAGGTGAACGCGAAATTATCACAGACAGCTAAAATGCACCGCAGTGAAGTAGAGGGGAACCGCATGCCACAGATTCGGCGTGTCGTCCTGATGGCCACAAAGAGAAGAAATGCCTCGGTCCGCTGTGTGGTCACGACAAATTAATTGCTGCGAGAGGATCGATAACCCAAATGGCATAAGGTCAACAGCTTATTAACCAGCGTTGAACGAGCAGTAAGCGGATACTACCAAACGCAATCCTCGTCCGAGGTCCACCCGAGCAGTGGGACAGCTATGGAGGGTGATTGCTATACGTTACATGGGTGGGTGAATATGGAAGCGAGGCCATTGACGCTGAAGACACCTAAGCGCTGTGTTTTATTTTCGGCCGTTATTCTCGTAACGCGATTTCCAACTGTCATGAAAGTGCCGGAGGGGGAGACTACACTCTTGCGGAGGAAGTAGCTCTTGCAACGCACCATCCACGTAGCGATCGCGTGCCATCTCGACGACAGTGATGTCCAGGGCCATTTTGGAGCTTATGATGGAAGTCGTGAACAATCATACGCAAAGATAGAGGAGGCAGGGATTTTAATTAGAAAAGTGCCTTATTGGATTTTTTATACAGGACTTTATACAGATTTTTATACAGGATTAAACCGGGAGAGGTCGACATTAATAACAATGCCACCAAAGAAAGCAGAAACCCCTGCTCTCTAGTGCAATTATACGGTGCACCACAGCCCTGGTAAGCGATAATTGGGCACAGGATGGCTGCTCATTGCAGTGCGCAAAGGCCATATTCTTGTGGTGAAGCACATGAAGGAACAGCTGATATTTTGCCAGCGCGAAAGTGGGATTGGGCTCAGCAAGAGACAAGTGTTTGCAATATTGCTAGCATGCGGGTGACATTGAAGCACTTGCACGTGCTCTGTTATCACTACAGGTAGACACACATTCAAGAGCCCTCTCGCTCATTTCAGCTCATTTCACAAGAGTGGGAATAACTGCGTTATTTTAGAGGAGTGTAAATGAACGCAAGCGCATCTGAATGCCAGTGAGTGCAAGGAACGTAGAGTGCCACTGCGTGCTAACTGACAATGTGGGCCAATTAGTTATCACCTGCAAGTGTGAAGAAATATGACTGTGAAATAAACCATAAGCCCCAGCACATTGAGTTGATTCTGAAGAGGACAAGTGCATGTGAAATTTATTTGTACAGAAAGTGGAGAACGCAACTGAGCTTATTTTGCTCGCATTATTTGCTTCCGAATACAAATTGCTTCTTCCGAATACACACTGCTTGCTCAGAGCATTACGTGTGTGTGCCTATTGTCATGGCTTGAATACTTCGTTTACACTACGTATTCACTCACTGTATTCACATTAAGTAGAGATCAACTTTGTTGCTAATAATGCCAATGGAATCTCAAATACAGCGCTGTAACTTCAAACAATGGACACATCCGAATGTCGTTCACAATCGCTTATGACTTATGCACATGCATGCGAAGTAGGATATAGAATGCTCTGCTTTCCATAGTCAATCATCAACACCTAGTTTTTAATGTTAGGATGAATAGCTGGGAATGTTCGTTGAGCATGACCTGATGTGAAAGACGCTAAGAGGACGACGGACAAACAGAGAAACACACACACACACAGAAGGCGCCTTTCTTTACTTCCAATGTTTAATCAGAAAAAAATGACACTATTTTATACAAGGAGCAATATCACAGTTTATCTGTGCACACTTGCGTTCAGGTAAGGCAGTTCTTATTGCGATAATGAGATCGCTACAACACTCACTCACCTATCACCTGCCTCAATTATCCTTTTCATCTCAATTACTAATCTAACGCGTTTGTCATGGCTTCAGGCCACCACAGTGCAGGCGTGAAAATTTGGCTTACATTTGCAATCTCTACAATGAATTGCCAGGCGGCCCTCTCTCTCATTTCTAACATAGTTTTGATGCTGCCTCGGTCTATCATTAAGGCACATCTTCCTTTGGTTCACGTACTTGCTACCACACGACAAATGAATTTCACAAAAAACTCCTGCCCGGCAGTCGCCGTCTTTATTTTCGTGATTTATGATACAGCCCGGTGCCTTGAGAAAACGCGGTCGTTCATTCTGCAGAGCCCTGAAAACTTGCACGGGGCAGAAAACACCACCTTTACGTTAGCTTGCTTGGCTCTCTTCTTCAAATTATGTAACATGCTGTGTATGTAAGGTATTACGGTTACCTTTTCTTTTTCGCGAGCTGGCTCCTGGGCCAGTTGGCGGGCTCGCGACTTCTTCAGGATTTTTTATGCTACGAACTTAGCACAAGTTGTGGGTAACCTGCCTCTTCTATTCGTTCAGTCCGCATAAGAAAGCTCTCCGTAGCTCCACACGGACAAGACTTCTTGGAAACGTTCAGCAGGCACATTTTAGCGACGTTGCGTTTGACTAGCTTGGCTAGATTGTCCATTGTCGTCTTCGTGCCTTTCATATCAGATGAGTTTTATAATACTGAACCGTGCTCTTGGAGGAAGGAGGAATAAAGATAGGAAGACAAGCAGGTTAGCCAGTGTAAATACAAGCCACCTAAGATGTGCTGAGGAAAGGGTATGAAGGAAATGAAAGGAAGCAGGAGAGCCGATGTTTAAAATAAAAAGGAAAAGAATGCTCGGACATCAATGCGATGCGATACACCAATAGCCCACATGTCAAGTAGCAAGGCAACGCAAGGTTGTTGAACACAGTTGAGACACTGATTCTCTCGCCCCGCAAATAAGTGCAGTCGAGCTTGCTTTTCTAGCAACGCCACAACGATGGCAGTCACACAATAGATCTAGGATCGTTATCTCACAGCATCAAAAGTTTACGTTTAATACTGGGACCTGTTTAGTGCAAGAACACTACTATATTGGCCTTGAACAACTATTGAATGAAACATCGCCCTACAGGACTAAGGTCAAACAGTTTCTGGAATTGTCTAACATTCAGTGGAATTTCTATTTGCTTCCGGGTACGACGATCGCGTGAAGGTCCAAGTGTCATCAGGACAAACAACTCTGAACATATACGAAGGATATCTCATGTCTTTATCTTGACAAAGCAATTGTGTCAAAACGAAACACGTATTTGAAAATGTTAATTTCTTGCTCCTGTTGGCAATGCATACATAAAAAACGTCATTTACATTACTCTGCGTTCACCAAAACACTGTGACTGTACGCGGGGTATACTCCACAGGTCAAACATGTTTTTTTTTTTACTTTGCTCAGCTCCCAGAAAACTTTTTCAATTCAAATACGTACATTTTCTTGCAGAACTTTCATTCTACCTTTTCTCGTGCTAGTCATGGATACCTATATCTTGAATATCTACGAGCACTGCGCTGTCTAAGTTCCTCATTAGATAACCTATCTATGGAAGTTGGGACCTTACACTAAGTTTGAGACGTGTGTGTGTTCTGTTCCAGATATCGTACTTATCTGCTATTTTACGTCATTTTGGTTATAAACAAAACATATTTAATCAACGAGACAGCGACGAACTGAGAGGCCTAATTTTTTTGGTTACAACGGCATGAAATTATTGGAAGTTCATGCGTTATGCTTGATTCCCATTTTAAAAGCTGTAGGCGCAAATATTGTCTATCTGCTTTTGTATTTCCTGTTGCAATTTGTCTTTTACTTTCTAGCGGAAGTGAGTAGAAATATTCGCCGGTTCAACAAACTTAGATATGCCGGCTAAATCCCGCCAGCTTATTCGACGTCTCAGAATAGCCGAGCCGTATTACCATTACACCGTTGAGCCAGGCGCAACTTTGAAGCAATTGCAGTTACCCATAGCTGCAGGCGTGAACGTTGGCAGCGGATAATATTTGACAGAATTTTGTGAACGAAGTTGAAAGTTTCTCAGACAAAGCCAAGCTCGCAGTGTCTGTCCTAGAGAGTGGACTACGGACGCAGTGGTCCCATCGTGTGACGTTCAAGTAGCCTTGTCTTGTCATCACAACCAGTGATGCTGCAATGGCCACGTATAATTTAAAATAAGTCTCGTGGTCTTTTTTGCTCAAGTGGCAGTCCCGTTCCTAGATTGCCTACGTCGAGTTGGCCGTGAGTTTCTTTCTTTCATTTTTTTTTATGTCCCTAAAACTGCACAGGGGGTTAATACATAAGGGGTGTGATTACACAATTGTTAAAAGAATATTAGTTAAGGTGAGAGGATCGCTGACACTTCTTCCGTGAATTTAGATGAACTGGTGATGGCAGAGATGTCGCAAGGAAGGCCGCTACAGTCTAGAACTGCACTATAAAAAAAGAAGATGTAAATGTGACAGCGCCCACTTTGGGGAGCGCGACAATAACATGCGCGACATGATACTCGTGCAGGTGGTGAAATGTATGGTGCGAGGGTGAGAGGACTGTAAAAAAATATCTGTCAAATGATGATAAACAGGCGATGCTACGCCGATATGAAAGCGTTGGGAAACTGAAGTCTGCTTTTATGCATGATACGCTGATGTGAATGAGCCCCGTATCGCGATTCTGTACTGCTTGAAAGACGTTAGTGAGGTAAATGTCATGTTGGCACAAGAGAAGATGGCAGAAGCGTATTTAAGTTTTCGTCTGATGAACGATTTATATGCCAGCAGTTATACGTGCGTTGGGGAGTTGTTTGTGGATGACGCTTAAAAAAACTGAGCTTGTTTTATTAGCAGATGTTATGATGTCATTCACATGCAAATACCAGTCATGGTCGTTTGAAATAGTGATGCCTATGTGCCTATGTATTTAAAGAATTTAACTGATTGTCTCGGCTTGTTATCTATTACATAAGGAAATATTACGGGATTGCGACAGTTGGCTATTGAGATAACTTTGTATTTAGAAAGATAATAGCATTAGCCAGTCATCACACCAATTTTGAATGTTGTCTAGGTCGTTCTGAAGCAAGACTTGGTCACTGATGTCAGTTATGGCACGGTAGACAACACAATCCTCAGTAAATACGCGGATATGACAAGAGACACTGATTGGCAGATCAGTGATATAAATTAAGAGCAGAAGGGCTCCTAGGAAAGTAACCTATGGAACGCCTGAAGTCACAGGAAGTGGATTAGAAGCATTCTTATTAATTTGCGCAAACTGTCAGCGATAAGTCAGAAATTGCTTTATCCATCTTGGAACATCAGGATGAATATTCAACGGTGACAGTTTTATAAGCAGGTGTTAAGAGCGACTTATTCAATACTTTTTCGGCATCAAAAAAAAAACGCGTCGGTCTGACAGTTAGTATTGACGTTTGAATGTCAATTATGAAGAAGGCCGACTGAGTGTCACATGACAGTCCCTAGCAAAAATCGTGTTTTGAAGAATGAAAGAAATACTTTTAGTCGAGAAAGTTCATTATGTGAGAGAACATGGCATGTCCCATTGTTTTGCAAGGGACGGTTGTCAAGAAAACTGAGCAGTAGTTAAGTGGTGTGCCTCTGTTACCTGAATTGTAGACCGGAACGACCTTGTTCGCTTTCCATTCAATCGGTCGATTACCTGTGGTTAATGTCTGGCAAAATAGAAAGAATAAAACAAAGAAGAATAAACGATTTTGGTATTCTTAAGGCCAGCAGACGATGTCCTCTTGAGGTTTTCCATTATGCTGCAGATACCGCTCGATGAAAAGATGCTGGCAGTGGTAGGAACGATGTCATGGGTATTACAACATACATCCCTATGCCGGCTTTGATTTGCAGAAGACTGCCTGATTGCCAAGACTCTTTGTATCGACCATATCGACCATGCGCACCGCAGAAAGCCGGGAGCTTTGTAGCTGTAGACGCAGTGAAATGCCAAGTGTTCAACGTTGGGCAAAGCTTTTCAGGTTATTTTATTGATTTATTCCTTTTGTCGGCATAACTACAGCGCAGCCGGAATTTGCCGATGTGGTTGCTTCATGAATGTATAATTGTCAAAAAGAGTAGTAGGCACGTTGTCTGAAAGTAAAAAATAATTGCAGAAGTATGAAACCGCAGTGATGACATTAGAGGACCAAATCAGGAGTAATATTCGTTTGTTAGCACAAGTGAATAGCACCTTTTCCCAACCGGGTCTTAAGCCTAAGAAGTTCCTCCTGAACGCTGTCCATAGCTTGTACCGTGTAATCTTAAATAGGCTTTACCAGCAATGTTGGCGCGAGATTGCATTGTACGGTGCTAATAAAGACAAAAAAGTAACAATTTAATTTCGCAGAACGTTGAGAGGTGTTGAGAGATCTCAAAAAGACTTCGAATTGAAGGAAAGCTGTCAATTTGCTTAAAGTCCTGCAAACCAGAAAAATATGTCCTTGTATTGTGCAACGACTAGCTATCTAGACAGGTTTCATGTGCAGCAAGAAAAAGCTACGTAACCAAGTGCTATCAAATCAGTTATCGTACTGCGTCAGTACGGGTATTCGTGGAACTAGTTTGATTCTGTGCCTTGTAGTTGCGAAAATGCGTGCGAGAACAATGAGTCACTACACTGCAATATAATAACAATAATACACGCTGTACCAATTAAATCCAAAAAGTTTTCAAACGTTTCGGCCCTTACTGAGTAAAAGAGCAGCTGACTCGCCGTCTTAAGTGCAGCTATTTTATGACTGTAGATCAGCACACGTGTATTAAGAAACACGATACTTGCAGGTATTACGCCAGTCCATTTGTTACGCAAATGCTTTTGTTACCACTCTTTGCTTTTTAAACGGCAACAGCGATGTGAAAAAAAAGAACGAAATTGAAAGTCAGTCTAATGGCGTCCTTTTTCGCCGCAGCGTCTTCTCTTGCGGCAGTGGCGAGTTACGTCATGCGTCATTCGTTACAGTGACTGCAATATTGTTCGCTAGAGGATGGATGAATTGACAGGAGAGGGAGCTGAGGTTGAAAAAAATCTTGGCGCTCATCGGTCGCTGTCCTTTTTCAGGCTTTACATGTGATTAATCAGCAAGAATCTCAACGGTGACTAAAAAAGAAAGAAAAGAACAATTAAACTGGATATTTCATTGACCTTTCGGTAAATAGCTGCATAAACGGTAAAAAGATATATCAAATTTATTGTCCCTATTCAGAGCTCACCTAAAGGCTAAGTAAAGAGGCGTATCTTATTACGCTAGATTTCGTAATTCCACATTATTCTTGTAATGGCACTTACGTAAAAGCGAATAGGTGCGTCACCGAGGAAGAAGGCCTGAGTAAAGCGAGTGAAGAAGGTCTGGCGTGCCATCACCATGACGCTAAAATTTTTAAAGACGGGCGACTACACTACACTGTCGAATATTTGTAGCCGTTCTCGGTGAATTCATAGGTTCTGACACGATATAGTCGCGGCTAGTTAAACGTGTAGAACTGCAGCAATCACTAAACCATTCGCCAGACCACAAATTACACGGAAGGATTTTTTTAGCGCAACGTAACCATGCTACAGAAATTATGGCAAATATATGTCCCCACCATTACCTCGCTCTGAGCCGACTTGCGCTCGATACAAATGGTGGAAAGTGCAGATATGTTTCGTTACCAATGTCAGTCTCGTCGTGGGATTAGCCGGGTGCGCGTTTTATTGTGTTATGCTGGACCAAATAAAAATTTTTTTCCCTCACTCACTCACTCACTCACTCAAGCGCTAGCTATGACACTTAAAAAACGGCCGGAAAATTTTTGGTTACTGTTTTCACTTTTTCGTTCTCACTTTTTCCTAATTCCAATAGCATTGCTTTTTACAAAGCTTGAAGGTACAGTATATTGCGCAGCCTATTATGGGCAATGCATCACTTCGCTTATCATCGTGTTAACATTATCATCATCCCTTATCTGTATACCGCCTGGGGTAGTTCCATAGCAATGCCGTTCAACTTCTGAGCAGGAGGCCGCGAGTTCGATTAATATCTACGGCGGTCGAATTTCAATGGGTATGGAATGCAATAAAGCTCGTGTATTTAAATTTATGTTGTCGGATTTGTTGTCAGTCCTTAAAGGATAGAGAAGCCATGGAGCAGATTATGTGCTTGCGTGTTGTGTGTATAAACGTGCAATTGTTTGTCTTATTTTTTTCATCACGATTCCTAACCTAATTAAATTTTGCCAATTTCCAGCCCACCTGTCTTATTTTTTCGTTCTTTCCTTTTGGAAATGTAAAAAAAAAAACTATACCATTGCACGTGAATAAACGACAAACAACAGCTTCAGGGACCAATTTCCTTTTTTGCTGCCGTTCGTATTCGGTCTTATTGTGCTGCGTGTTTTAGGCCACCAGATGCACATTGTTGACATCTTACTGATATATTTCAGACGGCATTGAATACAGAAATTTTATTTCATTGTGTTCATAGGCGGCTTGCTGGGCACTGGAAATCATCATGCCAGCTAAAGTTCTAGCATTCTCAATGATAAATGTGCATGGTGCCACCGCCAAGATTTGTGTTTTTTGTATAATAGGAAATAAAGATATATCCGTATGCTATGCACGGTAATGCGGATGGACAATAACGGCGAAACTACAATTCACCTTGAACTGAAATGTGCAGGAAAGAATCTGACATTGCTACAATCTTTAATGTTGGTCCACGCACGTGGTGAAGCCAATGGAGCTGCCAGATTTAAATTTTGTTTACAGCAGAAAATATAGGCGAGCATATTTTCTGTGGTAACAAAAAAGTTATATCTGGTAGCTTTTATGAGAGCTTTTACTGGGAGCCTTTACGTTTCATCGATTTCCATCAAGACGCTTTAACCACAACATTTACTCTGATGCATAAAATCACAGCCAGACCTTTGCTGTTTTGCATTAAAATAAATCAAGAATAATTGCTTCATAGTGCACGAGTAACAGCGCGAATTGACGAGGTCGAGAAGAGAGAGCGATTTAGAATATTTTCCTATCTAACTAGAATAAATCGTTATTTTGACTAAATATACATAGAATATAAAGAAATGTGCAACGTACAAAATCCGTGCCTCACTCCTGGTTTCCAATTTTTGTTAGACCGCACAAACATTTTTGTTGCAGATTTATTACAAATGAGTCATAGCGATGCCTACGATACGCAGTAAAGTCGTGGCCTTGTAAATGTGATAAAGGTTATGTACCTTTTGTGTAGGGCAAGAGAGAGAAACAAGCTTTGATGATATGCTGACGATGTTAAAAATTTTTGCTATACTGCAAGGAAGACAGGTCATGAACAGAAACAGGCGCACACACTAAGTACAGTCACCCCCCCTTCATATATATATATATATATATATATATATATATATATATATATATATATATATATATATATATATATATATATATTCACCCGCCGAGGTTGTTGAGCTGCTGAGCACGAGGTCGCGGGATCGAATCCCTGCCACGGCGGCCGCATTTCGATGGAGGCGAAATGCAAAAACATCCGTGTACTTAGATTTAGGTGCACGTTAAAAAATCCCAGGTGGTCAAAATTTCCGGAGACCTCCATTACGGCGTGCCTCACAATCAGAAAGTGGTTTTGGCACGTAAAACCTCATAATGTAATTGTTGATATATATATATATATATACATACATATATATATATATATATATATACATACATATATATATATATATATATATATATATATATATATATACATATATATATATATATATATATATATATACATATATATATATATATATATATATATATATATATATATATATATATATATATATATATATATATATATATATATATATATATATATATGCGTTTTGTTAAGCCTCGTGGCCCGCAACAACGCCAGCAGAGCTTTCGTGGCGCGTAACGCACAGGTGGTGCTGTGCCGTAGTGCGAAGCATCGAGTTCGCGTGAAGGTTGCAGTGTCACCTTCCAAGGCAGATCAAATTTGCTCTGACGCGTAGTGGCAGCAGTCGCACAGAACATGTTGCAGGTCTTCGGGGACGTTTCATTCAGGGCAAATTTGCATGTCCGTGTGTTGAATGTTACACCTGAAGTAGTTTGTGCAGGCCACGTTGAGTCTTATGCAGTGAAGGTATGCTTGGCCTTGTCTACTGAGGTCTCGCGGCATGTAAAAGTCACAACAAGGATCTATACTTTATAGGCGTCCGTAGTGGTAGCCGGCATGTCTTCAGAGGGATTGCTGGAGATGCCAAGCGTGTGCAGACGTCAGTCTCGCCAGGTATTTTCTGTAGAAAAGTCTGTGGACCATTTATCTCGAAATGTGTCTAAATTTGGCAACATGGTCAGCCGGGACGTCTCCTTGTATTTCATGGTGGGCTGCAGGTAACCACTGCGGTAGAACGCTGTGATGCAGTACACAGCATGTATTGCATAGGGGTAGGATGTACATTTCGAGTTATTCCTGCACGCGCTGCGACTTCCGGGGCTACAGAGCCGCTCTTGATCGGGGAAGAAGACGTAACACTCAGCTGTCTAGTCGATGATGTGAATCAAAGTGGCCTGCAGTGCAGCAAGTTCACTGGCTGTAGTTGAAGTGTGGTGACTGAGAATGGTAGATACGGTAACACTCGCAGACGGGGTCCTGTGAGCCCTGTAGCTAGGGTTAACATGCTCTAAAGCAAAATATGGCAGCGCTGGACCAGGAGTATTTCTTGTGCTCTTGAACCTAGGCAGGACAGTGACAATGGACCGCGAAGGAATTTTCCACGGTGGTTCCGTCGGCATAGGCCTTTCATAATTCAGCGGGAGAAAGCTCCGCACCACAGGACCGCTGTCTGAAGCAAGCGGATGACCCGGAACTCTGGCGGCAAAGTGCAGGTGTGCTCGAAGAAACTCCTGATGTAGAGGCACTGGAAACGATACGCGTCGGCTTTCTGCAAATGGTGCTACAGTTGTGTTTCTCGGTAGGCGGAGGCACACCCTCAGGGTTTGCGCTTGCGCACCAGTGGGTGATTTTATGTTGGTTTGGCAAATGCCCTGTGGCATAGAAATTTCGTATCGTAGGAGACCTACAGTGAGAGCCGTATACATGCGTAGCAGAGAACTTACGAAACAGTCCCTAGTGTTGCTTGATATCGGACAGAAGATGCTCGTCGTATGACCCATTCTTTCATTTAGTATTTGAATACGCGGTGTTCACGTCATTATTATGTAGATTTTCATGTCCAAAAACTTATGATTTGACACGTACCGAATGGGAGAGTATGCAGCCTTTAACCTGTAGCGCGAGACATCCCGGCTAGTGAAAGCAATAGCGGCACACTTTGCTGGTGACATCGTTAGACCTCATGCAAATAGAAATTTTTCAATAGAATTGATAGTTTTCTGCAATCTTGCTCGTAGGGCACGTCTGCTGCGGCCACAGCTCCAAGTAGAAATGTCATCTGCATACAAATAAATTTCAAGCGATGTGGGAATGCACTTCTCCAGTCCAATAACAGAGATGTTGCATAAGGTCGGGCTTAAAATGCCGCCCTGGGGAGCTCCTTAATGCACTGTGTGCAGAGCTGTGTCACCATCTTTTGTGGACGTGTAGACTTACCGATTAGTGAGGTAGCTTGAGATTCAGTGGTACATACCACTACCAACGCCAACGGACTTCAGAGCATATAAAATAGCCTACTGAGTAACGATATCGAAGCCTCTCTTGTTGTCAAGGAATACGCCAATAGTGAAGTTTCATGCAACTTTGTTGAGTTTTACACAGTTGACAAGACTGATCAAGTTGTCTATGCTGCTGCATGCAGCCCTTTCTGAACCATGACATTGGACGGTAGACATTCACGTTCATCAGCAACCAGTCCAGGCGCGTCAAAACCATCTTCCCCACAAGCTTTCTCGCGCAACGAAGAAGAGCACTCGAACGATACGAGTTTATGTCTGTTGGAACCTTGCCAGGCTTGAAGACTGGGATAACGGAAGCCCGTTTCCAGCAAGGTTGAAGAATGGGTACTAAGAGAAGGAAAGTACAGTAGAGGACGGCAGAGGAGTAGGTGGTGCGACGAAATTAGGAAACTTGCGGGTGCTAGTGGGAACTGGTTGGCGCAGAAAAGGGTTATGTGGAGATCGCAGGGAGAAGCCTTCGTCCTGCAGTGGACATAAAACAGGCTGGTGATGATGAAGAAGAAGATGATGACGAAGACGTCCACTCTCCCATCAGGTATTAAGTATGGTAAGAAAGCACATCTTTACCTCATCGCCTAAATGTGTAAACTCGGCGTAGGTGACGCCGTCAGTACCATGAGATGACGCCTTGTCCACCGACGGTAAGGTGCCACGTAGTGCGATGATCGAAAAAAGTTCGCCTGCTTCAATAGTGGTTCATTATACCTATCTTTAAGGCGCCTGAAAACGACACAGAGCACACAGGAGAGGCGCCTTAGAATATGTATAATGAACCAATACCAACTTGCCCAGTCAGAAGTTCTTTTGTTCAATAGTAGTCACTGTCGCAGAAACCTCCTGCGGTGCTCGGGGCAAAGTTGCGAGCGCCACTGCAGCACTGATCTTGGAGCACAGAGTCTTCGCCACGTCCAACTCGTTGTTGTTACGGAATAGTGCAATAGAACTGAAGGCGTGCAGTTGAGTGGGCGGGGTTTTCAAGCCGCGCACAACGTTCCGTATTCTTGACAGCGTTCTTCTAGGGTCAAATTTGGAACAGAAGTTCCGCCGTTGCCTCATGTCTAGCTTGTCCAGGTCACGTTCGATATGTCTTTGCATTCGCCTAGCATCGCGAATGTCATCTACAGACAGTGTCCTACAAGCATGTCTCTCAGGTCTACGACGCTTTGCCTGGAGCCTCTCATACTCAACGTGAGCCGTTGAACGAGTTCGAGGTGGCTTTGTATGTTTAGTGCTGCTTTGTTTTGCTTGATTTAGCCCAACAAGAAACTACTCGTATGTCAATACAGACATGTCTTACTCCTCGACTGTAGCGTTGTGTAGGGAGGATTGCCTTTGATTTTTTGTATAAATCACCTGGTTTTTTCTTTCTTTCTACGTTCTTTAAGCTCTCGAAGCACTCGTTATTAGGATAGGAGACTTTCGCTAACCCTCTCATACTTTGTTATCGTGCTCTATTAGTCTTGCTCTGTAAGCAAGTTGATCTAGTCGGCCACTTTGAATTGAGGCCTTCTCATGCTTTGTACACTATATTACACAGTAGGTGCAGTAATGCGCAGTATTGCTCAGTATCATTCAATATTTTAATGAATAAGAGCATTTGCGTAGGCGGCGTTCAAACAGTAGAAAGAGAGAAAGCAAGGAGAAGAAAGGCCGGGAAATCAACAAGAGTAGCATCCGGTTTGTTACCCCACATGGTGGTAAGAAGAAGAGGAATAGAAATAGGTAAAAGTGAAAGAGCCCACTGGCTCATTCTAGCGGTCATACACTGCACATGTATGCATTATGGGGGTCGACTAACACCAAGTCCAGTACTAAGGCCATGAACGCCTCTTCTCTCAGGCACCTTGCACCCTCCATAATAGATGACGCCAGATGCGTGCGCGGAATCATTGCGAATAGTGATGTAGGAGGCCCCGCGGCCTTTGGCGACAGCCCTCTGGGACACCACGAGGCGAACACGGCTCATCCACTTCCGCCGGAGCCTGGCTGCTCTCGCCCAACACAAACAAGCTGGTTGTGCTCGCGCAAACGAGACGCCTCCATTGGCAACATCACAGCAGAGGCCACTGATATGCGGTCGTTTCATTATTCACGGCAGGGCCCTCGGCGCCGGCATCGGCGGAAAGACAGAGCGCCCGCTGCGTCACGCTCGCGCCACACGATACGTTCTTGACGGGGCTAATTTGTTCATGCTTCCCGCGGGATACCGCGTGCGGCGGTTTCGCTTTGCTGCACGCGCTGATCACTTTGCGCAGAGAACGCACTGCCTCTAAGGCGAACTCTTCTATTGCGAATTATCTGATAAACTGTACAAATGCGGACGTTCACTTACGCTGTCGTAAATTCAGTCGACATCTACTTGGAATAAAATTTACGTAAGTTATTTTAAAGGTTCAAAAAATTCAACGTCTTCAAGGGAATCTATTGCAGTTCTCCTGAGGTTTTTGAATGTCATTATTCTGTTCAGCGAAGCTGCAGATGACTTGCAACAGATAACTGCGTACCTTAACGGGTAAAGCTTACGGGTAAGTTTGAAAATTATGACAAACGCGAGAGCACCGGTCATACATTCGACAGAGAAGAAAAGTTCGCAATTTACAGTCAGCTTCATAAAGCTCGGAAAGAGTGTTTTTGTCTACGTCAACTAGCCACGATGAGCCCGGATCATCGAAACTATATCTCCAGATGATAAGGTTGAATTGATGCGCACTTAGGAAGCATTCCCATGTCATGGAGTGTCACTTGTCTTTACTGTATTGACCTATTATGCTGAAGCTTTGAAGACAACGGAGACACTTGAAGTAAAAAAAAAAACTCAAGATAGCACAAATAGCGAGAAATGACCAACATAACATCAAGCGACAATAAGACAGCTGTAGCATAGACTAGGAAGCAACCGCAGATAGAAGATGTTCTGATTAAGTTGTGGATCTGCAGTTGGACAGGTGATGCAGTGCGTAGAGCAGGTAACTAGCCGTGAATAGGAGCAAAAATCAAATTGTGGTAAAGGTTGAGAAACGTGATCGAGGGTGGCAGAGATTTGGGTGGTTGGATTGAGATTAGAAAATTTGCAGGCTTGAGAAGGTGCTGGCTAACCGAAGAGAGAAGTCCTTGCAGATTGCCGTCAGAGGATTCCATCTCGCAGTGGGCGTAAATGGATGGATGATGATAAATAGTTTGATGAGGGCACAGCGTGATGAACTAAGTGGAGCCAGTCTTCTTTGAAGACTACTTAAATATACAACAACAAACTAGAGGTTCGTGACACATTATGTGACTTTAAGCCAGCGCTCCATGTACCATGAGTCGAAATGCAAGCACGCAGTTAAAATTAAATTAAATTATGGGGTTTTACGTGCCAAAACCACTTTCTGATTATGAGGCACGCCGTAGTGGAGGGCTCCGGAAATTTCGACCACCTGGGGTTCTTTAACGTGCACCTAAATCTAAGCACACAGATGTTTTCGCATTTCGCCCCCATCGAAATGCGGCCGCCGTGGCCGGGATTCGATCCCGCGACCTCGTGCTCAGCAGCCCAACACGATAGCCACTTAGCAACCACGGCGGGTGCCAGCGTTTTCTGCGCTATTGATTGCAGCGTTGCGCACACAACAATCAATAGATGCATCAGTGTGATGCCTTTTGAATAACGTGGTTTTCAGTGAATAAATATATATCGCTATTATTACTATGGATCTCAGTACCATTCATGCCTTCTTATTGGATTTGAATCTCCTAAAGCTTTCTTTAGTGACACGCTTTATAGTATTCCTGGCAATTTTTTCATCTGCTGGTCTCCTATAAACATCTATCCTCTGCCTTGCATTCTCAAAATTCACATCCGACCACCTCTTCCCCAAGCTGCCACATAGCCGCCGTGCCTGCCCGTCAGTTCTCTCTGGCCAAGAGCACTTTTGGGTTCTCTTTCCTTAACTATAGTCCACACTAATTTCTTAAATGAGGACTTGCAAATACAATGTTTTCTCAGCTGAGACAAGTTCTAATGTTTTTTCGAACGCAGTCGTCACAATGTTTTACAGCAAGCCGCAGTTATTATTCTACGCTGCGAAAATACTGAAACACCGAAAACAAAAGCAAAGGGAAAATGCCACGCGTATACGCTGAAGCGAATTTCGCCAGCTAAAGCTTGTTCTTGTTTAGTGTCCACAACGAATGTGGGAACCTAAATAGAACGACCAAATACGCCATCAAAGGGAAATAAGCGCGGTTGGTCCCTTTGCGAAATCCACCAACCTTTCTGAAAGTTTAACAGCTTGCGTAATACTTGAAATGTCCGCTTCTCAGCCCATATGTCTCGATTTTGTAATTATTGTAATTGCGGGCATTATTCCAGGCAGGTTACACTGCAGTTGTTTTTTTTTTAGATTAGTGTATTAAGGCGAAAGCCTTAAATGGCTTGTTGCAATGGCTCCTACCGGAAAAATCGGCGTATAGTCCAGGGCTGCAAAAAAATCAGTAATGCAAGGAAGACGACGAAGTGGTTCTTGTACACATCACTGTTTTTGTCTCTCGGGAATATTATAGATTTTCAATGGTTTCTGCTGGAAGAAGCCGCTGCATTTCTCGGCGATGCAAGTGGAATCACTCGAGCACCATCCAGACCTACTAGCATCTGCGGGAGCTACTAAGGAAGAGAAACTGCCGTCGGAGCGAAGCCGACAGCGATGATACCCAGCTGTACTCTCCCTCGAGCGACACCACTTCGGACGATGAAAGTTCGAGGTCTACACACGCCGGAATGCTAAATGCGAAATACCAGCCGGTGGTCCACATGAACTAGGTCTATGACTCACACGCCGAGCGCTCCGAACCATACAGTTCATTTTGGTTCCCGAGACGACTACGGACAATCTCAACCGACTGAATAGACAGGGCGTCTCTGTTTATCTGCAGGCTCTCGCTCCAGACGAGATAAAAGACGTCAAAATAAATAACCGCAAGAACGTCCTCACCATCACTCTAACTAACCGAAACGTCTTGGATCCGTTGATGAAAATTACGCAGCTGGATGACATCAAAGTGCGCTGCCACATTCTTCAGAGCTTAGAACTCACTGAAGGCTTGGGGTACAACATTGATGTCTCATTCTGTGACAGTGACCTGCTTAGTTTTATCAACGATGGACAGCATTGCCATAATACAAGCTCGCAGTACTGGCCAATCGACCTGCGTGAAGCTCCTTTTAAAAGGTTATTGCCTACCATCGCACGTTAAGGTCGGCCATTTTCGTCATACTGTACGACCTTTCGTTCCCAAGCCCTTACAATATCGGAATTGTCAGAGAATTCGACACGTGAGTGCTGTATGTAAGAATACAGGCATATGGCGATGGGGTTCCGAGTCACATAGCTCTGATACTTGTGCAACGGGACTTCGAGCGTTCCAACTGCAAGGGTGCACACGATATTACTTCGAAAGATTACCCGTTCCACAAAAATGAACAAAGAAACTTGAGGCAGATGCTTAGGCACAACTCAACATATACAAAATCCCCAACTAATGTGGGACGCCGACGTTCTCAACACCGCAAGTAAAAAAAAAAATAACAAGCTGATAGTTCTAAGAAAGTGCACAATCCGGCAAAGACTGGTCGTCAACTGCAGACGTACTGCGTTATCAGCACAGATGAGAGAGAGACACCCACCATCGCTGATTCAAGTGAAGCATGTACATCTCCACTGAAGCCACGCCAACTCGCAGAAGCGCGAGACAGGACTCGTACACCAACTACGAATGGCCCTTCAGGCCCTGCAGAAGGCCTTGTAGCAGTACGTGCAGAAGGCCAGGACTTGCAAGTGCTCGCCATGCTGAGGTCACTCATAAATGTTATGCGTATATTACTCACGAACTTCAACACCCCAAATGCTCGCCGCGCACTGCAGGTACTGAATGCGAGAAATCCAGTACTTGCAAGTCTTGACTAGCATCATAGCTCATTCACCGCTGTTCTGCAAAGATTGGAAAGCAGCATCACTTTTTCAGGGGAATGCACGAGGCCTTTGATCGAGAATTTCGGATCCTTGGCCTTTCATTTTGTCGAACATATTTCCCATTAGTAAGATCTTGATGACGGTTAGTTGGTTCATATATAGAACTGAGGTTGAACAGCGCGAATAAAACAAGCACACGGGGTATTTGTTGCCTCGTGTCATTGTTTTATTCGTGCTCTTCAACCTGAGTAATAAATTTCCCATCATGGTCGTTTGCGAGCCAAACCTTCAAGTTACATTCCAGCTGCCGGGCTATAAAGCTTTCTCTTCCACAATATGTAGCGTCCCCAGCAAGATCATCGTTTATGTTCCGTGTGAACTGACTTATAACCTACATTAAGTTTTGCCTCACTACAACGGCCAATACGTCTGTTTAACTGTGAAAACAAGGAAATTTACATTCACTCTTGTCCCTGCATATGTGCCTCCAACCAGTTGTTTTGCCATACAACCGCTGCGTGCTTTGTTATCTACGACAACTGGCGCTTGGATTTTTAGCGGAGATATTAACGCACACCACCCGCTCTGGGGGAGCTCGAAGATGGACTCCAGAGGAAGAGAACTAGTCGATTGGCCTCGGACGAAGAGCTTTGTTGTATCAATGATGGCAGCCTGACATATTTACGGCGACTGACCTACAGCAGTTGTCTGGACTTGACTTTGGTCTATCGGTGTCTTCGAAGCAGTGCAAAGTGGTTCTTAGAGATAGAAACCGATATAAATGGTGACGTTCCTACCTATTTGAAGATTGAGTTAATGGCCAAGTCTCTATGTACTGCTCTCCGTAGAACAGACTGGACGAAGTCGACGAAGGTCGCTTATGGAAGACGAATGTGGAGAAGGCCACCCATCATTTCAGGAGAATCAGATTCGAAATGTACTGCAAGAGGCTATGTTCACTTTCAAGCCTCCTCCAAAGTATACATAAGACGGTGAATTGGAAGGCTTTAAGCGATTCGCCCATGAGCAGGAAGATACAGGCGCACCAAATGTATTCATGATCTGAAGTAGGCGAAGCCGACACAAAAGAACATCCAACGCCCCATAGATACGTTAAAATCGCAAAAGTGTAAATAATTTTGCCAGTCTTTGGATCTACGTAAGCCACGGTCTCATATATGAAGCACTCTGCGTGGCCTACAGTCGCCTACGCAACAGCGCCACCCTTTTAACTATCTTTCCCTGCATCAAGGACGACGTGAGATTGACTTTGCTGGGGGCTCCTACGCAAGAATTGTTAGCTTACCGTCATTGCCTGTATGAATATCACATGAGGTTGCGACATCCCAGAACTCCCGCATCGATCTAATGTTCTCTATGAAGGAGCTAAAAGCTGCGCTGGCGACTTGTAGGATGTCACAATCTGCTAGGCCCGACGAAGCCACATACAAGGCACTTGGAAACATTGGCCAAAAATCCCGCAGTGTACTCTTGAAGAAATACAATGAATCCTAGCACGAAGAATTGATTCCTTGTGAGTGGAATGCCAGCCGCTTAGTACCTTTACTTAAGAGTTCTAAATTTCCATTAGACTTCGCATCGAAGCGCCCATCGCTTTTGCCAGTTGCGTTGGAAAAATAATGGAAAGAACGGTGTTAACATGCCTTTAATAATACTTCGAGCATAATGAGCTATATCCGAATGTAATGATGGGCATCCGGTGCAGTCGGTCATCCATCAATAACGTACGTGCTTGGCTTGTTAACATCTATTCAACATCAAAAGAGCATGAAACGAGTAACGGTGGTGACGTTTCTTGATTTTAAAGGTGCATATGATAATGTAGCGCACCAAGCAATCTTCGAGACTTTGACTAATGTGGGCACTAGTGGCCATGCACTGCACTGGATTTACAGCTATATGAAGGATAGATCGTTCTTCGTTCCTACAGAGGATGGAATGACATCCCATCATTTAACCAGCAAAGTTGTGCCGCAAAGCGGAGTGTTATATCCCATGGTCTTCAACGTAGCACTGCTGGCCCTTGTTCGATTAGTACGAACAACGGTCCAGATGTCCATCTATGCAGATTATGTCTGCATCTGGGCGTCTAGTGTGGCACGTCCGCAGGTATGAGCGAGGCTGCAAAAGGCGGTCCCACAAACGCCTTCTTACCTGCAGATGACATGTGTAGGACTCCTCAGAAAAGTGCCAATTAGTCGCATTTACACGCAGAAAAATGACTCCATAAGTTACTTGCATAAATGGACAAATAATTGTTTACGAATCAAAGCACTGTTTCCTCAAAGTCAACATCGACCGTGATTTATCTTGGACGCCTCATATTTCATATATGAAAAAAGGTTAACTCCGTTAGCTCATGTATTCAAATTTGTCGGCGGGAAGTCTTGGGGCGCTTTCTGTGCAATCGAAGCTACCGCTGTACCATGGATTATTTATAGACTTCCTAAGATACAGCACGCCCATGCAGGGAAACATCAGTAAAACGAACCTTCGCACACTCCAGAGTATACAAGCCCAAGTTCTACGGACGTGCCTCGGTCTTCCTAAGTGTGCATCTACAGCAGCCACAGTCGCCATAGCGCGTGACAAGCCTATGTCAACATACATTGCAGTCAACGCTCTAACAGTGCACATTCGACGCGTCGCAAGGACACCCTTTCACCATCTTGCTTGCCTGCCAACAACTAGGCCGCATACAGGTTTCAGTCGTCTCCTGACTACTCACGGAGCATCGCTAACATCGAATTACGTCCCAGAGGCGTGGACTTCGTTGCCACCGTGGTCTCTGCATTCGCCATGAGTATGCCTTACCATTCCCGGCATCAAGAAGAAAGCACAAATGCCGTCAGCAGCATTGAATGAGACATCATTATTGCTGTTACATGAGGTCCACAGTGACCGCTTACATGTTTACACCGATAGATCAAAATCAAAATCAAAATCATGTTTATTTTTCCAAAGAACTTTGGAAGGAGGCCCGAACAAAAAGTGGAAGCTAGTCTACTTGACGGGGGTTCGGGCCCCCTTTTACAAGGCACAGTGAAGGTGACAAGTCGACAAATAAACACTAGAATCAATTATACATAACAAAATAATAACTAGTTTACAATAGCACAGGCGTACAAATGAGAAGAAAACAATCTTAACAACATATAAGTGAATTTGACATTTTCTGATAAAGTTGTTATTCGACATGTACAAAAAAGTTGCGGAGACTTGTTCTATTACTATTTTTATCGTTAATGTCTGTTTGTGTAGATAATTTATTAGCATAGGAAGAGAACAGCGAAGCATTTCCTCCCCGTAGGATGTTCTACGGGGAGCAAATCTCTAAGATCAGTCATACACTCCAGTTCAGCAGCTGCAGTATTTGTCGCAGCAAAATTTACAGCGATAAAATTCAGCACGTCTCACTTGACACCAACGACGGCTGTCGAACCTGCATCCTTGCGTGCAGCAATTCAATTGATTGATCAGTAAACGTCCCGGAAATGGTCCATCTGCGATTCCAAGGCCGCCCTCCAGAGTTTGCTCTCTGCGTTACGCCGTGGACCACATGAACGACTTGTCGCGGACACAGGGGAAATTTACCATTGGGCAGCTGAGAAAAGACATGACATCGTATTTCAATGGATTCCAAGTCACTCTGGTATCGTTGGAAACGAACAAGCAGACGTAGCTGTTCAATCTTTACATACCAGGGCCGTATGCGTCGCCATCCTGCTGTCAAGAACAGACGCAGCAGAAAAGCACCGCGTGCTTGCTTGCGAGCTTATGTTGGCCCAATAGAATTCGGCAGACTTTTAAAACCCAGAGCATTTGTTCCCTGGATCTTTATCTGTAGCTCCGCCTTCCACAGGGCTTTCTACGACGGGAGGTGACTCTCATCTGTGGCCCATAGCTTGGAGTAACTTTTACCAATGCTTCCTCTTACTTCATCGGAATGGCCACGAGTCCAGATTGTGAATTCTGCGGGTGCAAAGAGACGATAGCGCGCCTTCTGTGTGATTGTGGTCGTTTCAATGCGCAACATCCTCAGCCCCACGCTCAACAGGATTGACAACCGTCTCTTACGGAAGGAAGAATTCTCGGACCCTGGTCCCAGCTGACGTAGGCACGTACTACTACTCTAAAAGCGTTAGTGTGATTTTTTTTAACAAAATGGTACTCACCGATCCGTTCCTTTTACCCCTTCTTTTAATCTTTTTTGCGCTTAATCCATTTCCTTGTGCAGAGTACAAGGAAATGGAAAAGCCGGACACTCAATCTGGTTAATCTCTGTGCATTTCACCTCTTTATTTACTTCCTCCTAGTGATGCATCGTCAGGAATGGCTCATACCTCCGTAGGCAAGCAAAGATGCAATGGCTGAATATAAATGAAGAAACGGTAAAAAAAGGATGAAGGAAAGAAAAAAACAACGAAAGAAAGAAACAACGAACATAAATACAGAGAAAGAAGACAGAAAGGCGGAAAGAAAGATAGAACGAAAGAAAGAATGAAAGGACTTTGATGTAGTGCATTAGGTTCTCGCATGTGTCGTTGTGGAGGGCGATCTACAGCGCCATAGGTTTACTTCACAATGTAGCTCGTTATATCTTGGAGGAAGTCTGACCTCTTCGATAGTACAACTTAATGCATTACCACGTGTGCAGCAGGCTTTCGTCTTCACGTGTTACAAGAGTGCAACATTCTGCCAAATTTTTATTTATTTATCAGCGTAGTTTCAACAGAAACTCTGTCTTCACAAAATAAATATGGCTTTTCGCGATGCTAGCTTGCTTTAACGTCTTGCCTTTGCGAGAATCCGTGAACTGGTGACGATAGATAGACACTCCCGCCCAGCAATACCGATTTAGCACTGCAATGTAGGAAAAATGAACGCCACTTCCATTTAAAGCCAATCATTTTCAAATAAGTCGTTTTGTCTCCATTTTTGTCTGCCCGCCTACTATTACAACAGCGGACGACGACAGCGTGAGTGCCATTAATGAATAACAAAGAAGCTGACTGATCCTCTTAAGTGCACGTAATTTTATGACTTTAAATTAGTATACGTGTATTAAGACACACGATACTTGCACCTATTGCACCAGTCGATTTCTGAGGCAACTGCTTTCATTACTACTCTCTGCTTTTTAAACGAAAACAGTGCGTGCAATGAAAAAAGAGAGGTTGAAAGTCAATCTAATGCATTTTCAATGGCAGCGTCTCCTCTTGCGGCAGTGGGGAGTTACGCCACGCGACATTGATTACAATGACTGCACTATTGCTTGGTAGAGGATGGTCGACATGAGAAGAGAGAGTGCTATGGCGGAGAAAACTTTAGCATTCTTCAGTCAATGTACCTGTTCAGGCTTTACGTGTGATGAAGCAACAAGATTCTGAACGGGAACTAAAACAAAACAAAAATACGCACAGTTCATTGGCCTTTGGGTAAATCTATGCATAAATTGTAAAAAATAGATGTATCGAAGTTATCGTCGGTAATCGGAGCTTACCTAAAACGTGAGTGAAAAGGCGTATTTAATTACTCTAGATTTCGTAATGCTACATTATTCTTGTAATTACACTTACGTAATAGCGAGCAGGCGCATTCACGAGGAAGAATGCCCGAGTAAAGCGAGTAAAGAAGGCCTGGGGTGCCAGACAGACGACGCAAGAATCTTCAAAGACGGACGACTACACTATGCTGTTGAATATTGGTAGCCGTTCTCGATGAAGTCATAGGTTTTGATAAGGTCTGGTCAAGGCTAGTTAAATGTTCACTGCTGCGAAAATGTGTAGAACTGCAGCAAAAACTAAACCATTCGCCAAACCATATATTACATGGACGGATTTCTCCTGCGCAAAGTAGCCATGCTGCAGAAATTATAGCAAAAGTATGTCGCCACCAATACGCCAGTCTGAGCCTGCTTGCGCTCGACACGACTTGTGGGAAGTGCAGAATTTGTTTCTTTACCAAGGAGTGGCAAGACACTTAAAAAACGGCCGGAAAATTCTTGGCCACTGTTTTCACTTTTTCGTTCTTAATTTCTTTTCATTGCATTAGCATTGGTTTTTACGAAGCTTGCAGGTGCAATATATGCGCCCAGACTTTTATCGGCATTGCATCACTTTGCTTATCATAGTGTCAACGTTATCATCATCGCTTATATGTATACCCTCTGGGGCAGCTCTGCCTCAATGGCGCTAAAATGCTGAGCAGGAGACCGCGAGTTCGATTCCCGTCTGCTGCGATCGCATTTCAATGGGTGTAGAATGCAAGCACCTTCGTTTACTTAAATTTATGTTGTTGGATTCGATGTAAATACTTAAAGGACAGGTAAGCCATAGAGCAGATTATGTGCTGGCGTCTTGTGCGTAGGCGCGTGCAATTGCTTGATCTTGTTATTTTAATGCGAAGTCATTATATGTCCATTACGTGATAATCCGGCGTTGTCGTCGTGGGCGTGACCGAGAGATGGTACCAAAAATGGTTGTTGGCGTCAATAGTAAAAAGACGTAAAAATGCTTGTATTGATGTCAAACTTGTGAGAAAACTTTCTCTTAACAAAGCCAATCAATTGAATTGAAAAGAAAATTTGGTATGGGTAAGAATCGAACCCGGGCCACCAAGCTGTGAGACCAGCACCTTCCCCAGTGCGAATCATAGCTTATGAAATATGCATAGTCGTTGATATACGACGTCATTGATCTATCGCCCCTCCTTTCTTGCTATGCTGTTCCCTGTCTCTCGCTTTCTTGTGTATACCGTACAAGTGTGTCCTCTAACGTTCGTTTTGGAGCTTTCCTTTTTTCTGGCGCACGCTTGTCTGCTCGTTGCCGCATCGGTGGCAGGCGGGCCGTGAAAAGGCTACCACGACCTCGTAAGCTGGTGTCGAATTGCTAAACGACAGCTTGACCGGAAAATTGCCTACAGTGCTACAGGCGCACAACCCGTGCGCAATTCCGTTCTTGTACTTTCTAGCAGACGTAAATGTCCGTGCACAGTTCCATACTTACTTTTTGTTCCTTTCACCATGCTTTCATGTTGTTCGTAGGCATTCGGAAATACTGCCGCCGCACATTTTTGCATTTTTTTTCCCTACTGGTATGTGTTCCCTGTTCTTTCCTCCGAAATACTCCTCCGAAAAGGCAAGGAAAGGAGAGGGTGTAAGGCCGGGAGGGAACGCCTCACGGGCAGAAAAATAAACTACAACAAAATATAACACGAGAAATCAAGACGTGCGGAATCAAGGGTGCAGGAAGGACGAACATAACCACACGGTAGAAATATTGTAATGGGAGGCCAGAAAATGCGAACTGAAAGTGAACCCTCGGAATTTTGCCCCATATTTCCAAAAGTGAGTTTTCGTCCGCGAATGGAAAGAGCGTTTAAAGACGACAGTAGGATTTTTAGACTGATTATACAGTTGCTCCTATTCTCGTTGCATGGATATTAACCTTGTTATTCTATATATAATTCTACTTTCATCTTCCATATATCATCAGTGGCACCAATCTTCTGGTGAATCACTGCATATTAAACAGCACAAGTTGCACATCACAAAAAGAAAAAGAATGGCCTGCTGCTTTGTGCACGTTCTTTTTGAAAAGTTTAGTGCACTTCTACCCCGATTTTCTGTAACTCTGCACATCATATCGAAATACCGACTTCATAAGCCATAGCAGGAGAGAATGATGAATTTTTGGAGCTCTTAGCGGCAATGAACTTCCAAAAGTTATTGCACTTTAAATGCTGTTGATTGTGCTGCACGTGATCCTGTGCAATGTGGTATACATAGTGTGCGGTAATGGCGACTGGCTGTGATCGAGTGCCTGCGCTCTCTTTTTCTCTCTATGTTCCACTTATCTATGTCCCTCTCCCCGACTCCCCAGTGTAGCTTAGCAAACCAGATTTTCGGTTTTAATTACCCTGCTTACCTGTCTTTTTTTCCTTCACATATCTCTCTATGTCATTTCCGAGTGTGGTAGGCCAGTGTGTGTTTGTCCTTCAATTACCGCTTCTATTTCTACATAGACCTGTTGAACAGTAAGCAGCATTTGACGTAATAGTTCTGCGGAAACCCGTAAGGTGGAGGGAACTAATTAATAAGGGCGAAATGAGACGTCCACCCAAACGTAGTTAAGTGCTACAAAGGAAACCCATACGGGTTCCTCGATAGAAAAACCTCGCAGTTGAAGAAAAAGAAAAACCAGGACCAGGACGAATTTTTCTTCAACTGCGAGGCTTTTCTTTTGAGGAACCCATATGGGTTTCCTAGCACTTGGCTACGTTTGGGTGGACGTCTCATTTCGCCCTTATTAAGTAAGTAGCGTTGAAGCATGGCGGCTGGTATAAGTACAGCGGCTCGCGTATCGTGGTGGTGGTGGCGGCGATATCACAACAAGCGGGTTTAGCCTGGCAGACCTCGCCGGCAGTAGCTCCGCCTAAGCGTCTTTTTCCGCGCCAAATTTGTCCTTGCGTACTGCCCAGGGTCCTTCGGGGAAGACTAACAGTTCTACACGTTCATGAGGAAATTCTCTTCTTCCCGTGCTGTCTAAAAGCTTCCTCCTTTCAGGATAGAAGCGCTCGCAGGATCATTGCGTCATTTAACTGGGCTTGTTGGTATATCCGGGTTATCTTTATTGGGCCACATTCTTTCTTGTTAAGCTTGTGCATAAGTTCACTGGTATATTGTTTGCATTGTCGCCCGCATGGTAATATGTTCTGTTCATTTTTTTCTGCATTGGTCACAACGAATGCGCGGACGTGTCTTACGACTGAAGAACGTTCTACGCCTCACCGTATTCGGCGCAGTAGTTTTTTCCAGTAAATGACCGTTTGTAACCAGAGCGCTGTCTACATCTATGCGGCGTAGCTTCAGTGCACGCCGTCACATCAAATTCATTTTAATTCTCGGATGTTGATTTGCTTTCAGCCAGAATTTGGTCACTGCTGATGACTTATCTGGAAACATTTTCCTTGAAGTACGTGTGTACCTGATGTATCACTGACGTTTATTTTTGCTTTAACGGCTTATTCTTTCTTTTTCATTGGTAAAAGCTGAACTGCGTTCATGCCTTTGCAGCTGTTGCCCGAAAAAACCCTCGATGTGCACTGTGGGTAACGTTTCTTTTTTAAAGAAACGGAGTAAGAGCACGGTTGTGACATCAACATCACGCTTATCGACGTCGTTCAAGCATAATTCATGGGAGGTCCTTCGACTCATGCTACAATATTATTCTATACATGACTTACACCCTGATAAGTTATAGGATACCCGTAATTTGCGTGCAGTATATTCAGACAGTTGACTTTTTCGTAAATATCCCCAATAGTAAGCATCAATAAAATTATCAAAGGGGCAGGACAACTTATTCAAGTGCAAAGTCGCTCATTCACATAATATAAAGAAATGTTATTCTTGCTATTCTGTTAATGATATCGCGTTTGAAGCCACCCCATGCTCTATATTTAAGAAGAAATGAACTCGGTCCATATTCGCGAAAAGGTATTACGCAAGAAGTTTTCCTAAAACAAAATTTCACCCAATTCTGATGTTGGACGTAACATCTGCGTAGGCAGCTGCTCAATGTTAAAGAGCACTTACGAAAAAAAAAACGAAGCATTGTAAATTCAGGCCTTATTGTTCCTACGCTAAGGCTGTTCCTAAGAAAGGGCTTTCAGCCAATCGTCATGTACATAATGTCAGCGAAGGTAGCCGGCCAATGGTAATCAGCTTTTACAAACAAATCATTATGTGAATGCTGTCCCAGGTTTTCAGCTACGCCCTGTGTAAGGTCGGTAATGACACTGGTGCAACCTTTGTAAACATTTTTTCATGATTATTGGCGTAATGCTATTGCAATTTCAACGCCGGTAAACATGGATGCCTGTAATTTCGCCTTTATTGTCACTGCATATTTTACACGCAGCGCCTTTCTCACACAGGGAGCATACAAGCGGCTTACCAACCACACGGGTAAAAAAATGAAAATCCTCACAAAGGGGCGCACAGAAAAAGGCGCAGAACCAGAAAGGAAAACATTGCACATTGTGGTGCCCTTTTGTTAGCAGAGCGGATAAAAACACCGGAATATTTTTTTTCTTTGTGTTTCTATCACGAAAAGCAGCGAAGATGACATTTCTCACAACCCTGTGGTAATGTTTCAGCTCGCGCTTCATTTCTGAGGACACTGGGGAACACTGCTCAAATTCTTGACGCCCACGTTGAAGAACGCGAACGCGTGAACGAAAAAGAGGAACTTCTTGTTTGCCTTGACGTGGCCTCTATCCCTTCCGCTGCAGAAGGCAGTGTGACACACATTTTAGGATGGTTTCGAGAACATAGACAAAAGTGGATATAAATAAGGCTAAGTAATCGCTCCTATGGTCTAGGCAAAACACATTGGGCACGTCGGAGCACGCATATAAATCTTTTTACGATCAATCTCATAAGTAAATGGCTTTTGTATCCAAAGCTGATGGTTATGCTGCTGCCCCAGTTGGCTTCAGTGTTCCTTCGCTCGCGGTCGTATATTTATTGCTTTTGTAACGAAGTCACTAGTGGACGAAGGCCACGGAGGAACATTTGCTTTGTTCTACTTTTGGACTTACGATTTGGACGGTACTTTTCCTCTATGTTCCAACTTTACTTCCTTGCTCGGCATTCCTCCACTCTTACGACGTGAACTCGAGATGATGGTTCCTCAGCCACCCACGTTCTGACATCCGAGGAGTGCGCACAGCCTCTCTCCTGCTCTCTCCTCCATTAACCCCCATGCCTCGCGTTCTTTCCAGCACCCATACACACGTCCTTCCATCACGTTCATCTCGCAACTCCGTTTCCTCCTCCATCTATGCGGTAGGTTTCCTTTGGCAAACGCCTCCCTTTCGCCATTTTTTTTCTGCGCCACCTCGATCTCTCAAAAAAAGTTTGCGTCCCTCACTTCTTTCCTAAAAAACAGAAGTAAAACAAGTCGGTAAAGACGTGAAAGACGTTCTGCATCGCTACCATCAGAGGATGCGGCAACTGGAAGCATCACGAATGAAAGAAGCTCGCCTCTTCTTTCCATTCTGTTCGCGCTTTCAATCGGTCACCGTGTGTGTAACCTTTGTCGCATACAGTCACCGCATCCCGACGACTTTCTGTCTCTTTTTGTGCGTGGGTGCTTATTTGCTATTCCGTCCACTTTTTCGCGGAATGCCTTGATTTGTGCGAATGTTGTCGCCATCCTTTACACGCGTCCTGAGAAAGGGCGGAGGTTCTGCTGCCTCACCCCTCCATGAATAGAACCTTCACTTCAAATGAAACAAGCCGCGCCGACGGGTCTGTGTAACAAAAGACGGGCGACTCTGGCCGCGCCCGCTCGCATATTCAAGCCCGCAGTATGTGCACGAACGATGCTACGCGTGTCCGCTTCCGCAGTCCTTCACGCTTAGTCCGTATATATTTTACGCGCGCATGTGGGAATCTGAACACACTTGAATTATTTACCGCGCCTGGTTTGAGCTCAGCTTTGCAGACAGCGCGTCTATTTTGGGGCTCTATTTTCTTGCTGTATGCTTTTCTGAAAGGAAATAAAAGTATTCCTTTAAATCTGTGCCATGGCGACCGCTACTTCTTCCCACCTAATTATTTTTAATACGGGGAAGAATGGAAAATATACGTGCGCTCGTACATCGGGGACTTTCTTCAAGAATATATGTACTCAAAGTATGCCCTATCGAACAGAATACAACAAATCAACGGATAAAGACGGGAATTAATGAGAAGCATTTATTTGTCTCATTCCTGGCACTCTGCAAAAGGTAGATAGGTTCCTGTCTCGCATCAGTTAATAAAAAGAAAATAGGGTGTGACTCATGCTTGAATCTAACCTCTGCCGTCCAGCACACCAGCCCGCTGCTTCAATCACTAGGCCACGATCGGTTTTTTTCTGTATTGCCTTTTTTTTTACTGCACAAAGAATTACACAGTGTAAAAATGCCTTTTTGTGCATGACACGTAATAAATGTTCCTGAGCACTACGAGAATGTCAAACTGGGTAACGAACTCCGGCTGATCTGATTAATTTCTGAGCACCCAACATTAACAGCATTCTCAATGAAGTTGTCTCGTACCGTACAGGCATTATTATCTGCATAATGAACTTTTCGTGGGGCTGTGTTTCAGAGGGCTATTAAAAGAGAATCGTGATTGGACTAGCACAGTAAACACCTTTGCCGCTTGGTAGCAGTACGCCACGATGGCAAGTATACTTCTGTCGTTCCAAAGGCAGGTAGCTCATAGATTGAAAGAACTCGGCGCGTGCGCCCCGCGCCCTTTTCTTGTCTGCTTTCCTTGCGACAGCGCGTGCTTTCAGGAGCCATTTTAACACTTGGCTATATCGGGAACGGTCCAATTTTGCTAGTACTTTTTTTCGTATTAGTTAACGCTACGTAGAAACCGTGCGCCCTTGTGCTCACTTCATGATCGCTCAAGTTAATCATGTTTTAACATTTCCTTGCTGTAGTACAAATGTTATCGTCATTCTAACATTCATCATATAACATAGCCTTAGGTGCGTACGATTGTAGAAGAATCGACATTTGGGCGAGTTGGTACTGGTTGAGCATCTTGAAGGGGCAGCGCAAGTAGAGAAAGACAAAAGGCAGGAAACACACAGGAGAGCGCTTAACTCACAACTAACTTTATTGTAGAAGGGATACACAAACTTAAATACTAAAACCTATACCCACGTGCTCTCCCATCGATGGCCTCTATATCAGTCCACAGGCAAAACGCAAAACCTTGTAATCTAATGATACACTATGAGGCAGTTTAAAAATTCGAATTCACTGTCATACAAATTTAATAATGGCGTGCTTACACAACGCGATCCTTTTTTCCTGATATAGTAGGTCTCAATTAACTCCCTCTTAATCTGATTGGTATGCGCGGAAAGTATTCTGGTGTCTTCATAGGTTGTAGTACACCCATGATCAGATTAACGGCGCGCGACATGTGAGTAAGCATTACCCGTAAGCGAGCGCCTACGCTCTGACAATCTGATGATCAGGGATCGACCTGTTCGGCCGACATAGACGAGACCGCAGGGATGTGGAACTTCATAAACAACTTCCATCGTGCAGTGTACAGGCGGAAACGTGTGCTTAACCGTGCAGCCTTTCCCAGCTTGAGTAGAGGCAGCCTGGGCCAATTTTCTATCAATCTTACCGCAAATTTCGATAAACATCTCGATATTTTAAGCATTAAGTCCGCTCGTAATGGGCTGCACTGCTACCTTACTTTCTTTCTGTCACTACTGCTTTCCTACTGGTATTCACTGGAATAAATATTTCAGGTCCAATAGCCAATGTTAATATGTTCATGCTAATTACTGGTCAATGACCTTATCGGAGGTAAAGAAAATTAAACATATTCGAGCAGCTAGCCTTTGTGCGCTCTTACCTAAAGTGACCCAAAATTTGAATCCAACTAAATGAGTGACAGATTTGGTATTGATGTAGTAACTTGATACATTTGTCCGTCTTTTCTTTGAAGAATCAGCAACCAGTGAAGAGCTATGGGCGTGCCCAGCACTGCGGAATAGTGCAGGCCGTCGGTTTTCCAAATGCCACCCGCGATCGTCATGAGGCCAGAGGCTCCACTTGGTCCTTTAATTATAATCTCCGGGTCATTAAACCAAAGAACGGCCGCAGCAGGTTCAACCAACGAATCGCGCCACTCGACTAACACTACAGAAACATCCCATTGTGCTCAGCGTCAGGCTGGGTGCTGTAGTTGCGACTACGGCGACCCGGTGGTGTGTACATAAGTGACCTGTGGGACACGCCCGTACAGTGGGACAAGCTGTGACGTGATTTACAACCACGAGCAGCGCGGGAGTCTGCGCTACATACCACAGCACTGCTGGTGCTTTTAGGGTGTGGAAGCTCCCGTTACCGGCGGTTCCAACACTACGTAACCGCTGGAATCATTACCGGTTCCAACACTACGTAACTTTTGTCGGCACAGTGGTTTTCTATTGTACATAAGAGGGTCATTGAACATGAGCGCCACCACAGGCTGTTTTTTTTTCTTGAAACTGAGAGCAAAGTTCTTTCGCAGGTGTATCTGAAAGCCGAGCACAACAGAAAAGACACAGCCAGGGCGCTCGCGAATGGCCATGTTAAGGAGCGCTTTGTTCATACCTTACCAAACCTTACCCACAAGGCGTTTATGTTAATGTTAGAAGACGGGACACGGAGGAAAAAAGGGGCTCTTTCACTAAAAGGGGCCGCAAGGCAACCTAATGGAATTACAGGGTATCCCGTTTTTGTCACTGACATGTTGCCCAACATGATAAACCCTCAGTGCTCCATGGTCTCATTGGTTCTAATTTACTCGGTGATGCTGCCGCGTTACTTCTGTTGGTCCTTTGACTTTATCTACATGCTTCTGCAGAACGTCTAGATTTCCCAACGCGTTTATGTCTTTGGTAATAGGCTCAAAAGCTTGCGAAATTTGCGCAACCCGAGAGAAGCTACAAATAAATGACGAAGAGGATACGATATTCAGTGTTCGTTGTTCACCGTTCCGACAGATAGCGTTGCAAGTAACTTTCTGCGACCGCTGCCACTGACAACTACTTTTCAATTAAATGTCTAATTCAGCACTCTCAGCAAACCAGAGTCACTTGATAAAATTATCCATCTATTGATTCTGACAAAGCAAGGTAAACCAGGCACACATGGAGCTTCCTGCTAACTTTTCTATCTTTCTAAAATAAGAACACAGCTCAAACATCACCGTTTTCACAAGATTGCTGAAATCAAGTGCGAATTTCAGCAGCCATTGCAGCCGGCAAACTCGTACACGAAGCGATACTTCCAGGACATATTCGAAGAGCGGCAGGGACAGTGGGAGCTCTGTATTGCTATTCAAGGGGAATGTTTTGCACGTGACAGTGTTTGCACGTACACAAGTTAATCAGTTTCTTGAACACTAAGCTGATCTCAAACGTTTTGATGCCACCTCGTATATTTGTGGACGCAGAAGTCCATACCACTCTGCGTACATGCGGGATTATTGCGAAGTGTTGCATTTGGTAGCTTTAACGCAATACTTTCTCGAAAATAAATCATTTCTAATATCAAAAAGTCGTTTCAAGTCAGATAGACGAAGTATGGCCAAATTCATACATTAGCCATTATTTCCACGCTGGCACAATCGACATGTTTGCTTCCTATAGACGCTATCGCCAAGGTACAAGTTAGTAATTTTGTATGAAACTCTTGACCCGCCTGTCCGATATGACATTAAGTGGCACGTCGTTTTGCGGAGGGATCTAGTCCCTACTGTGTGACACCATATGAGTTCTTGCCGGTGCACACTACTTTCATTGCTTTGTTTTTTCGCAAGGATTAAAAGAGCACTACGCAAGCCGAACAGTAATATAACACGAGAGAAGGAGACGGAAAAAAGGATATGCTAGAACAAGGAATACATATATTCATTGCTACCAATTGGTAAGAGAAACAAATAAATAAAGTACGAGAGAGAGAGAGAGGACTATAGGAAGGCAGGGATGTTAACCAGTCAAGAGTCTGGTTGGCTACCCTACACTGGGGGTAAGGAGAAGGGCAAAAGAGAGAAGGGAAGTACGAATGATAAAAGAACGAGTGCTGTAGCGCAAGAAAGTAAGGGTATAGAAAAAGCTTCAGCGCTATTTGGTGTTGCTTTTTGGTTCGTCGCTTTCGATCAGGCTTTTACATGTAGCAAAGAGGCTTACCTAAGGGCCTGCATTATGAAAGTTACGCTTACGTAAGCAGAGTCAACACCGCGGCAATCTTCTCGCAACCTTGATGATCGCTATCCTAAGTAATGGGCGCATAAACGGCAGCCATTGACGAAATGCCCTTAGGTGAACGACTCCTAGAATTTTGCTTTCATGGCATTCATATCTTCCGAGTGCAATAAGCTGTGCCGCAATAAGTGTATAGGTTCAGACTTGTTCTATTCCGTGCCTCATAAAAATGCAACCAAGAGTGTAAAAATCAATATTTCCCAGTTTAGCGATGAGGTGGAATTTAGAAAAAACTACAGCACACCGTTACAATATTCTATGGAAATATTGTTGGGTCTATCCGAAGTCCATTTTTATTGGTTAGCTTAAAAAGTGCTTTTATGAAGGTCGGGTGTTTGGGTAACATGATAAGGAGCAGCTGCAGTGTTAAGCTATATTCTTTTCTGAATCGCGTCAAGATAAAGTTCCGCAATGATTTGAAAAATTTCCAGATTTATAAATTTGGAAAAAAAAGCAGGTACATTTAGGATAACTTGGTGATTTTTCAAGAGTGATAGCTCGCGGATGGCTGTTAATGTTTTAAAGGTTTTCCGTGAAGGTTATCTTAGTTTATGATCCACCAGAAAAGTAATGTATTGCGGGTAATTGTAATATCTAGATCTTCGAGTCCTGTTTGCACATCAGCATGTGCGTTGGAAATGCAACTCATTATCAGGAAGACCACTACTGCACTGTACATAGGGTCACTATAAGGTCTCTCTGTCATGTGTTCTTCACTAACGAAGCCTTCTCTTCATGCGCCTAAAGAAAGCTTTAGCAATCATCTACAAAGATTCAACAAAGCTATGTATTCTAACAAAATGATAACTACAACAGACAATGAGATAAATCATTTTTCAAAACGAAATACGGGATATCTCAGGGTGGAGTGGAAAAAAAAGCATATGCTTACGTAATTCCCCATATACACTGTTTCTCACACCGCCTCAAATACGTGACCACTAGATAATTCGTACAGTCGACCAAAAAAGTTTACAGACCAAGAGCTCTGACAAAAAGCTGAATATCTCCTCAGTCTCGAGACACCGCCTGTTATTCCCATTTCCAGCATTTTGTGGCATATGCGAACAACATTGTGATGCACAATTTCACTGGCTGCTTTTAAAGGCTGCTCGTATATTTTTAATTTTCTGAGATACCGTGGTCCGTAAACTTTTTTGATCGACTGTACATATGGTTCCTTTCATACCAGAGAAACAGGGAAACATCTTCCCCCTTGCGAGTTAAAGGACTGTAAAAGGTGAACTAACTGTACTATCTCGATGCCAATCGAAATACGTGGCCCGGTATGAACATGTTGTGAATTGGGCGTAGTATATACGAGTTCCCGATATCTTGTGGGAAGGTGTAAGTAGGCCAGAGTGGACGACAAATTAACACGTGCTTGTTAGAGCACTACTGTTCCACCTCTTCTGTTGAATCAAATTAGCATTTTTACTGTCGCATAACTTTCGCACATGTCATTGTAGCCCCAAGAGTTATGACACACTTATCCTGTCACATCGTCGTAACAAACTAACATATCCATGTAAGCAGATTATGATAGAAATCTAGAAGTTGGTCAACTGTAACCTTTGCGGCCGCGGAACTCGAATACTGAAATATTACGCGTGTATCCTGTGCGAGTGAAGTGATCAGATGTTATTAAGGCGAAAGCGCTTTGTGTTTCATCGTTCAAGCGACGTTCAAAATTATTGAGCAAAAATGCGTTGACGACACGAAAGGTACATAAATTATCACCATCCATGACTCATACCCACGTAAACAAGCAAGAGGGATGATAAAGATGAATGATAAAGCAAATTGAGAAAGATGATCACGCAAATTAAGTCGATTGCGAGTTAAAGGCAATAAAATTAATAATGAAGTTTAGACGATTTAAGAAGATGACTGAGCAAATTAGATTAATCAAATTAAGAGGATGAGTAAGCTGATTAAGAAGATGAATAAACGAATTAGGATGAAGACTCAGTGAATTGAGAGGGATGAATAAGCGAAGTAAACCAAGCGAATTAAGGGGATATGTACGTCATATGCCCGTCTTTAGCGCATAGGTACTGGGGCTTTTGCCTTCAAGTCGTCCTAGGGATAAAATAAGAGACTCTGACATATTTTTTGTGCGAAGCATTCTTTTTCTCGGGCTTGGCCCCTTGCGGTAGATAGGTAGGTTCCTGTTCACGTCGTATTAATAAAAAGAACACAATTGTGACCGATTTTGTGACCGATTTTGTGAACACGATTGTGACCGACATTTGCGTGGAGCATAGCAGCCCGGTGCTCTAAACATTGATCCACGATCACATTTTTCACAGCGGAGCTGTTTAGGCTTTCGTTCCGCCGTGGAGCGTTACCAGAAAACTCAACCCAGCTGTGCGCCGCCTTGCGTCGCCTAGCAACCACCTGCGAGAGCACCAATAGACGTAACCTCCTCGCACCCCACGCGCGTAGGACGGAGTCGTGACGTCACTTGCGAGTAAAAAGCTTGGAACATCCGGCACGGCGACACACCTCTCGCCTCCTCTACTATGTGCGTACGTGCTGCTGCCATGGGAAGGCCGACGAAAGTCCGGACGCCCGAAGAAGAAGCGGCTTACCAGGAAGAGCGCCGTACTGCCAAGTAAGAAGCGATGCGTCGTCGCCGACCTGATCCGGAACACCGCGCCGAAGCTGCGGCTGAGAAGAGGTGAGCCGAGTCGAGGATCCCCAGTTGCAGTCCAAGGAACGCGAGAGTCGGCGCCTGAACGCTCGACGTCACCGAGAAAGCGATCCCGGCCTGCGACCACTCGAAAACTTCCAGCGTCAAGCCCGCCTTGACATGGCGGGTGCGAACGGACGATTCTGGAAGCTAATTTCTGGGCATAGGATTTGGGCACAGTTGTCGTGTCTGTGACCAACAAGGAATCTCGGCGCGCGGCGCAGCGGGACTACGATCGACGAAGGAGAGCCGATCCTGCCAATCGCGCCGGGGCCGTTGCCGACAAACGGCGTCGCCGAGCCTAGCATCCCGAGTTTCGGGCCAGAGACAACGAACACTGCCGACTGAATTCTCGGCGCCACCGGGAATTGCTTCCAGACCTACGCGTCACCGAGAATTTCCTACTAAAAGCCCGCGAATCCATGGGAGATGCGAATGATAGCTTCCAGCGCGAATTCCTCGGCATGGAGTTCGGACACAGCTGCTGCGTCTGTGACCGGCTCTGGTTCGACGTCAATCTCTCCATGGTGAGCTCGGTGCGGAATTTTAAACACAAGAGCCCCGCCTTGCAATTGCTTCGCGAAGCCTTCCCCGACGCCACCGGCCACTATGGTGACAACGATGACGGTCGGGCTTCGAAGACGAGGACCAGATTGACGATGATGACGACTGGTACTCAAGTACTGTACATAATACATTGTGATGCGCGTAGTGTGGCTTGTATGCGTGTGACTTGCTGAGGCGTGTGTGGCCTACAGGCCTAGCCATGTATGACCTCGCAAAACTTGGTGAAACTTAGCAAATCTCGGCGACAGTTAGTATGAGCACAGTTAAGCCATGCATAACTTCGTAAGACCTTGTAAAACCTATAGCGACGCTTGGTATGAGACTAGCCAAGCCATGCATAACATCACAAAGCTTAGCAAAACCTAGCAACACTTTGTATGACCCTACCGGCGCCATGCGTAACCTCGCAAAACTTAGCAATACCTATAGGAATACTTAGCAAAAGCCGGAACTAGCTCTGATTTGACCCAGCGTTGCACCACTACTTCAAACTGCTCACATATTTAGAGCGGATATCTTAGGCGCCCGTTCCTGCGGCGAGTGTCGGCGTCAGTGGCCGCTGCGGCGGCGTAATTACCGAGCGAATGACCACAGTGAAAGATGAAAGAGTGAATGCGGAGCGGGATACGAAAGACGCGAGCCACGACCGGTAGTGACCAATGAGAGCGGTCTCTTCAGTGACGTACTGCGGTATACTGACGCCCAAACGCTCGTTGCGCACTCGTAACTGGTCTCCGCCGGTTTACTCATTTCGTATTATCGTTTGCTCCAGTCAGCCCTCGCTCGCGCTTGTTTGGTTTGCTTGGTTTCGAGCCCTATAATGTAAAACTATTCCAATATGTCTTTATTCCATTCTCCTGACCTAATATTGGGTAACCGCCAACGCAAGCATTGGGCGGTCACCCTCAGGGTTGTCTGTACAGACTTATCAAACCCTTTCCTCGTTCCTATAGGAGGACGCTTTGTTTGCTTGAAAAACGAATAATATTGCCTACCCCGAGTGGCATGCCTTATATAATTGGCTGACAAGAGGCGAGGAGCACGCACAAGTGGAGAGGGAATTGATGGAGCTGAGCTACTGCACTGAAAATCGATATCCGGATGAAAACTGTTGTGCCGGCTCCTGCGATTGGTCCACTTTCGCTTGCTTAGCTGGCAGTGGCTGGTCGAAAATCGCGGTGACATGCCACGGAAGCTTAAGAATGGCGCTAGAATGGATCCTCAGCAAAGAAGAGTTGGCAGAACGAAGTCGTAAACGGGCCTAAAGTGCTCAAAAACGTTTCACGGACAAGCAAAAAGTTTTATTATACGCAAATAAACCCTAGCTCTCAGGCAGGTGCGAGTAGCCAGTGCCTGAGCGATTGGTGGTAGCCATCTTTTATTCCTTTCGGGATGGAGCAGCCTGTGGCTATTCAAAAGAAAATTCAGTTTTCTATATTATGCATATTAATGCATATTTAACCCATACGCGTCACTTTGACGCGGTGAGTTTTTGCGGTTGTGGGACGTCGCTTGACAGGCAGGTGAAGTGGGGTGTAGCCCGAAAACTTTTGACCAATAGCCGACGGCGTCGAATCATAAATAACTATTTTTCTTTTGTTCGGTCAAATCATGCATAATCAGTGTGTACACGTCATATCAGATAGCGAGCTATCGCGGTTTTCGTGGCGTCGCGTGACAGACAAGTGAAGTGGGGGTGCTCCAATAAAGTTTTTGACCAATTGCGGTGGACTGATTGCAGAAATGGAATAGAAAAGTTTTGAATAGTTTTGCGTTATAGCGCCCCAGCTCCACTATTTCAACAACAGGTGGCACGCAAGCTAACTGTACGACCATATTGCTAGATGAAGCAAGGAAATTTCTTTCGCTTTGTCGGCTCTTGCTACATACAGTGAATTATGCCGACAGCAATTCAAGTATCCGTGTTGCCTAATATGAGTGAATTCCGGCTTTGTCTGCATTTATGTTAACAGGCGGGCTTTTTGCAAATGGCATTACCAGCGTAGACTACGTACTTTTTTTGTATTTGGCCCCATAAAGTTACGATGTCCCACTTTTTTGTTAACGCTTATTCAATGCGAACCCACGTAGCGCCAAACAGAATGAGTAACAAGGCGATGAACATGTGGACTACGCCACTTACCAAGTTTTGACTTTGTTCGAAAGGAACATACCAGGGTGAATCAGAAAGTCCATGCCCATATTTTTTTTTTAGCCCAAGAAAAGTAAACGGCTGTAAATGCGAAGTCAATATATCCGTATCAGCGGTGGACCTTTTCTTGACGGGCCTGGCTTTATCTGCTGGTAGCTCCGCGGCAGAGCACTGCTGTCAGTTGTTGCAAATGGCGGTGTCTTCCTCGACAGTGCGAGGCAACATGCGGCAATGCGAATCGCCGACAAGCTCGGGTCATTTCACTGGAATAGTCTGGACCACCTACCATACAGTCCGGACTTCTGTTCCTCGCAGGACAGCGATTCACGTGCAACGTTGAAGCCAGGACAGCAGTCTGAAGGTGGTTCCACAGTAAGCTGGACGAATTACACCACAGGGTCATCTCAAATTTGATGGGGCAAAAGTCTGAGCCGGTGTGGGGTGTGTGGAAAAATAGTATACGTATAATAGTACGTATATTTGTAATTACCTGCATGATGCTTATTTTGGCTAATAAGCAATAGGGCAAAGATTTTCTAATTCGCCATCGTATATCAAGGAAGTGTTTGTTTCTATGTTTCCTTTTATTTCCCACATCCCCTTTATCAAGGTTGCAAGATTTAGGAGCATCCGCATTAGCTTCAAATGTTTTTCTAAGGACACTTAAAAGTTTTAAATCAATAATGTTGGACTAATCGAGCGATAAACTAAAGCACACTATTTTCTTGTTTTGAACAAAGAATGACCAAGTTGGATGGAAACCAGTAACGAGTTCAACTATGCCTAAGCATGCAACAAACTTCGTGAATGTATATTCGGGAATAACTGACTGTTACTATAATGAATGGATTCATTGCTCTAAGAAAGCATTTAAAATTTGTTTATCTTTTGTTTTTTGTGTTAAGATGATTAAAGGTAAGGCATACGTAGCAGCGAATCATTCACAGCGGAATATTTTTTGTATTTTGCAAAAACAAAAGATTGTTCAAAAACTCTGCTTTAAGCCGGTCTTCTGACTTGGAAAAATATTCAGCAGCTGCACCTAAATTTATTTCACTGATAGTCCTTGCACGTTGTGCACTCTTGAAGAAAACATTTGGCAACTGAAAGCAGTCTAGGAAGTTTTTTTTAGCGAGCCTTCCACTATTCAAGAATGTGCGCCATCAATTCAATGCCATCAAAATGTACATATTTGACTAACTATTCGTCATCATGTTCTGACTGTCACGTGCCGTCCCCCCCCTCCTTGCTGCTCTTGAAATTTCTACTGCACCGCCACTCCCCACATGGCTAAATGGACGGGAGATTGTAAATATGCTGACCCATTGTTAAACTCATCGAGTCACCTGCATTCCAATGTCGTGATATCCATCGCTCGTCTGAGCGCGAAGCTCACCTGAAGGAATTCGAAGTCCTAAAGAGAGGGGAATTAGGCTGACCAATTTTGCAGTGCCGCGAAAACAAAAAATAAGTACGTCGCAAGCGGCCACTGGTGGCCACTGTTACCGCCTCGCAAGAGAATGAGAAGCGCCTCTAACGTGCACGAATCGATATAGTGCAGCGCAGCTGTGCTGTGGCGTGTGGGCCCATAGTTTGCCCATTGGCCAACAGGCGCAACTTTACCAAAATTCTGTAAGGATGGTAAGTTTTATATTCGATAGTTTTGCGAAGTTACCGGCCTATTAGGGGCCTGGCTAACCCCGGGCCCGACCCGAGCCTCAAGCTTCTTGGTCCGAGCTCGGTCCGGGCCCCTGTCAAAACTTCTGGCCCGAGCACGTGCAGTGTTCTAGCCGGAGCTCCAACCCCCGATTTCACCCTCAGAAGCAGAACGCCATATTCACTTCTTAGCAGTGCAAGGTCCCATTTGGTGCATCGGGCTAGTTGTTTTGCCACTGCATGATCATGTTTTTTCGCTTCATCCAAGGGTAAACGATAAGGTTGTTCATATTGAAGCTGTCTGTGATATTAACATCATGGTGAGTTCTTGCATAACGGCGTGACTGAGTAGGATTCAAACTGCTGGATCGTCGAAAATATATTTGGAGTGCTCCAAGTTATCTGAGGGTTTCGTACATGTTCACGACGCTAGATCAGTGGCACTTGAATATGCGAGCTCCCTTTGCTAATGTTGCTGGACAGAGATCTCACTTCCGAAAGAACATTGTGCGTTTCCCCACGACGTATACAGATGGCTCCTGATCATTCTATCATTGAGGTTTCTGTCTCACACTCATGTCTAGCAGATACTTATAGCTTACTCATAATGTAGATGCCTCTAATCGCCTCCATACACTGCTCAATGCACACGCGTTTAGAGGTTGGGAATAACTTGACTTTCCTGACATTCTACTACAGCTGCCCCAAAAGTACAGCTCCATCGTATGATCATCTTCGTTAAAACATGCCCATTGCTTCAATAATGCACACTTTTCTTCCATATCCTATAAATTTTGCTGATTTCGTTTTCCCCGAAAAAGAAAGAATAATTCGTGACGTGGCCGGTTTAAACATGATTAAACTAGCACAATCGCAGTTATTGAGCAAACCGTTAAAACGCGCTTGAAGCTTGTGTACACCCGCCGTGGTTGCTCAGTGGCTATGGTGTTGGGCTGCTGAGCACGAGGTCGCGGGATCGAATCCCGGCCACGGCGGCCGCATTTCGATGGGGGCGAAATGCGAAAACACCCGTGTGCTTAGATTTAGGTGCACGTTAAAGAACCCCAGGTGGTCGAAATTTCCGGAGTCCTCCACTACGGCGTGCCTCATAATCAGAAAGTGGTTTTGGCACGTAAAACCCCAAATATTATTATTATTAAGCTTGTGTACCGCTTCGTGTGGCGGCGCATTGTGATGCACACGCGCAGCGTCGCATTAGGGATGACGAATTATACCCGTCGTCTATTCCTGCCTAGGAGGTTTCAGTCTCAGTCGTTTTCTTCAAACCTAAATGGCCATATAATCTAAAAAATACCGTACTGTGACATACTTCTGAACAAACTGACTGTCTTGAGTGTGGTAGTCTTTATTTTGTTCGCTATCAGGCGAATGGCTGTGAACTGCATCGTGCATGAAGTACTGAAGCACTTGTTCCCTGTATGCTTAATAACTGTGCCATAGTTCTTGTTCTAATCCTGATGGTATTTTATTGCCAAAGCATTATGTGCCCCATTACGAGACAATCAGTTGACGTAGTCGGCGTAACCGAGAAATAGTACCGAAAATGGCCGGGGGCGCAAAGAGTAAAAATGCGTCACAAAATGCTTGGAGTGACGTCAGATTTCTCATGGAGGTATCTGTAAACACAGTGAATCAATGGCATTGAAAAGAAAACTTGGTAAATTTTGGTCTGTGTGGGAATCAAACCCGGGCCCCCAGTGTCCGAAACGAGCATGCTTCCCTGACGGCACGGCAGCTTCAAGGTTCTCGTTGACTAAACGTGTGCCTAGTGCGTGCATCATTGCACATGTGACGGAGCAGCCAATGGGAAGAGGTAATAATAATAATAATAATAATATTTGGGGTTTTACGTGCCAAAACCACTTTCTGATTATGAGGCACGCCGTAGTGGAGGACTCCGGAAATTTTGACCACCTGGGGTTCTTTAACGTGCACCTAAATCTAAGCACACGGGTGTTTTCGCATTTCGCCCCCATCGAAATGCGGCCGCCGTGGCCGGGATTCGATCCCGCGACCTCGTGCTCAGCAGCCCAACACCATAGCCACTGAGCAACCACGGCGGGTATGGGAAGAGGTGGCGCCACGTTATCAGTGCATAACATAAATAGTATTAATGTCAAATTGAACGTCGCTGAGCGGTCCTTCGAGTCATGAAATCCTCGCGGGCGAGCGAGTGCGTTGAGACGCCGGGCGCGTTTTGATTTGGCCTTACCGAGGTACCGTTAGAACGCAAGCGAGAGCTTGCGCGAACGAAGGAAGCGCAAAAAAAAAAAAACATTTCACCAAAAGGACTACAATGCTTTCGTATTTCCACACCAAAGCAGTCTTAAGTATTCATGGGGATTTTTTTTCTGTCTTTTTTAAGAAGACAGCGTTTGATGCCAGAGTCCACAGTTCCTGTAACAGATGCAACGCATATGATGTCGGCACCAAGGAGTAAAATAGGTGGTTGGTTGCAGTACTGTGGAAGCTACACAATTTCTTAGAAAATAGGAAGGCCGAATGCCCCTCTATATGTGCTCATCCGCGCCGCGTCGTCTATACTCAGCATATGCTTGCCATCCTGGTACATGCTCCATGGTTGGTGGATTGACGTAAAAAAACGTTTTCACGTCATAATCATAAGCTGCGTTTTTACATGCACGCGACAGCAAGGCTTCGCTTTACCTGTACGCTTTCCCTGCAATTACCATGCAGCCTCCTTCGCTAGTAGTATGGGCGAATGTCCTTTCAAAGGTTCACATTCACCACAGGGTCTGCTTGGCGTCTACTTGGCGTTCGCTCGCTACCACAATATTTTTACACCGTGCTCGCTATTGTCATCACGTACCATACTAGAGCGGGGTAGTTGATTATGCAGTGAAGAATTAGGCTTCTATAGCGCTCCACATCGGCAATGCATCACCAACGCTAATGCTGCGGCGCCATCTGCTAACTAGAAATCAAACCAGTTTTAAGGCTCGGTGCCGCGTCTATAGTCCTAGCAGCGCGAAAGAAAAAAGACAACCGATCTCAACGATCACGACAAAACATACCTAATGATTGGCCTCAGCTTGAGATGACACTTAGCAATGACAAATTTTGCAGCTTATTTCTTGCTGACAGGGCGGAAAGACAGTATCAAGCATGAATTCGGATCGAAGCGGGGGGTCGGCGATGTGTGGGCGCTGCCATGTTGCTATAGTTGATCGCGGTTAGCTTGGCCATTACGTTTACCAGCGGTGACTGCCACAGTAGTTTTCAGTATACGATGTGCATGCGCAAACGTCCTCAGATGTCACGTACTGCTGTACCGTATCACGTAGCCATAAGAAATAACTCTCTGGTGTATGTCTAATAATCATCTAGTTGCGACCGGAACTATATACCGCTGCCAAGTACCTTGTACCTTGTACTTTTGGCAATGCCGCAACCAGCTTGTGAGTTGGAGATAGGAGCGGTCAAGCGAAGTACTATATCGTGACACTAACGAGCGCCGACAGAAAACTCTTCGGTAGTCACAGCGCAGCGGAGTCTCCGACGCGGTGTAACCTGGTGTTGGCACTTTACGCACATCATTTGTCTTTCGCACCGAATTATCTAGTGGCATTTCGTCGCCTACGGAGTGCAGCTTCAACATGCATCAGACGTGATTACACGTGGGCTACTGCTTCGGTTGCGATGGCACCTACTAGGAAAACTGCTACGATAAGCGGCTCAGAAAGAAGATGAAACTTTATTGCACACAGGGACTCCGTGTGATTAATCTCGGGTGTAGCCTTCTTGTAGAGCCCCACTGGTCGCGGCAGCTCGCCAGGCCTAGCCCAGCGTCGCCAGTTGGCTTCCCAGTGGCAGCTCGGAAAGCCGTGCCTCCTAAGACCCCGTTGTGAGGGTTTGTGATGAGCTCACCAGCCTAGATACCACCTGGGCTGGGCACTTTCTACACTGGTAAGTAATGTGTGTCAGTGTGGCTGTGTAGTCGTTGCACCAGAGACATATCCTTGTGGTGTGTACATCTGGAAGGATTGCCTGCAGTGTCGATATGTGTGGGTACTTGTTTGTTTGAACGTGGCGCCAGTCCCTGGCTTGTTGGCTGCTTAACTTGGGATGGGGAGGAGCGTGCTTCCGTCTGGTCAAGAGCTGGTCCTCCAAAATGTGCCTTCTTGTGATGATTTCTTTATGGTGATCGGGGGAGGGGGGCGGAGCGGCGGCGAATTCCGAGGAGGGTTCTGTGGCTCGGCCAACAAGTTTGCGAGCTACGCAGTCCGCCTCCTCGTTGAAAGGGTAGGGCATAGCGGCTTCGGCTGAGCACGAAGGTCTGTACGAGGCGTAGTGTCTCGATGTCCGTCATCCCATCTTTAGTTCTCGCTATTCTAGCTCTGAGGGCTGTCTTACTCTTGACGGTGTGTCTGAGCTTATCTATTGTCGTGTTTACGCTGTTATTTTCTTGTCCGTGCATGCCTAGGATTCGTGCTACCGGGGTCCTATTGATTCCTTGTCCAACAATCGTCATATGAATTGGAGAGGGGGTGCACGGTTGAACTGAGTGCGTGGAGCTCTTATTTACAGGTATTCCGATTTGTTTGGGGCGCAGGTCACACTTGCTGACTATAAATGTCATTATGGCGGTTTGGAGTACATCTTGCCATTCTCCATAGGAGCTCTTGGTTGTCCATAGTATGATGTGGTCTGCGTAAAAGGTACAGTCAGGTTCGGTATAACCTTGGTATCGGATTTCCGCATCGCTTCCGTTCTCCCGTGTACCGCTGTTGCAACTCTTGTATTAACTGATCCTGGTCTCCTTGAATTTCCCCTGCTAGCCGTTGCAGGGTAGCGTTTGTTTCGGTTCTTGTTGTAGAGGGGTCCAAAAGACCCCGTAGGATGTTGCATGGCTTTTTCGTGATTAATCTGCCTATTAAGAAGTTACGAAATGCGCGCCAATTGTTGTCGTAGAGTTCTTCCGCGCATGCGTTTGTTTCCTCTGTGATTTGCGCTACTCAGATTCTGAGTTTTCAATTTAGCTTCCGTCGGCACCACCGTTTAGTGAGGCCCCAACGAGCTTCCCAAAGGTGTGTCGGGTGGTTGTCAATGGCGGGGGTGTCTGCAGTAGTCTGATATATTTTAGCGTTTTAATCATAGAGGCCCTTCACATAGCGAGCTCATTCAGCTATTGTTTCTGGTTTGGGCCCTTTTCCTACTTGCTGTTGCTCTCAAAACTCAGTCCAGTTAGTGAGTTTGGCTCTTCTTAGAGGGCCGTAGTTGAGCTGTTTGATAGGTTATTTCCAGTACATTGTGATCGCTACACAGGGTGTCATCTAACACATTCCAGCGCAGCGGCGCAGAAAGGCAACAGCGTCGACGAGCGAATCTCGCTTGGTGAAGAAGGTTTCCGTATAGAAGCCGTAACCTCTTGTCCTTTAATAGGTTTTACTTGGTCGGTGTACGTCTTTCTTTGTCATGTCTCATCCCGACCAGACGGGCTTCCGTCGAACCCTCGATTACACGGTGCGAAATCTGCAACTCGCATTCCTGAAGGTGAACGCGCCGCAACCTAACTGACCGGCCAAGACACTACGAAGTCAGACCAAAATGCTCGTACCGTCGCCAAAGCGACTCGGCAGCTGGACACCGCTCGCCAACAGGACGCCACGCTCCAAGCAAACCTGCCACACGGTCGCCGACCCGCAATACTTTGCCTTTCGCTGCAGTGGACCGTGAGTTCACGAAGCAAACATCTAACAGCTTCTATGAAGACGCGTTTCATTTTCGTGTTCTAGCGATTCCTGGAAAGAGGGATCAACCCAATTCAATTTTTTTTCTTAAGTTTATTCCTAAACAGGGGTTTCTATACGTGACCTTTGGATAGCCAGCTCTTCATATACATATATCGGGGACGTAGTACAAGGACAACTTACTGCAGCCATCATGGTCACTTTAGACATAATCGAGCGGGTAGTACGAGCATATATCCACGCTCGTATAAAATGGTAATTTTCGCTGCTTTACCTAGAACTTCACGTAGAACTCATTTCCACTGCTTTACATAGAACTCATTGGGGACTTACGAAGTGCTTTACAGTCATTGTAGTTTCGACCGTTTATATTTAAGGCGGCTTCTTCCCACACACAAATACAATAGGGGCTTTCGTTAAACCGACAGTTCGATAGCGGGAAGTAAGCGAATCTACGCCACGCAGCGGCCTGCACTGTTCAATATCTGCTACAAGTTCTCTCCAAATAAGCTTTGTTTAATGGCAGCCCGTGAAGCTTTGTCGTTGTTTCTTTGGACACACTAGCTTTCGAAAGATCTATCTGATAGAGCCGACTGTGTATGTGTCCTCTCAGGAAGCAACATTTGTTTGCATTTCAAGATGATTAGGGAATGAAGTGAAAGGCGCAAGGCAACGTCATTTGATGACTGCCCTGCATATTGCGTGTCTGACCGTTGTTTGAACATGGTAGGCAGTGGCGTTCTTCATCTGAATCCATTATTAATTTGCCTGGAAACCTCTGCGCACTGGAGATAATGTGCACGTTCATTGAGCCTGCAAACTATTTGCCTAGCACTTAGGCGTCCGGTAATACCCACTCAGATCACTTATCGACCCGGGACACGAGTTACGATAGAGAAAGAAAGCAGCTGTTCCTACGGCACCAACGCCATTCTTTTGCTTTAATGACGGTGTCTTTCTTAGCTCTACTTAGGCCTTCTTATTCTGCATAGATGCAGCTATAGCTGAAGGTGAGTGCTGCTTTTAAAGGTTCACGTTATAGACTGTAGTAACCCTATAAAAATAAAACTAAAGAAGGCCGCTTGGTCAACAACGCAGTTCTCATCCAGAAAAATACATAAAGCTAGCGTAATATTCCCAATAATAACAAGAGGTGGTAAAAAGTGCTTTGAGAGCAATTCACTGTGCAAATTATGTTATTGTGGGATTACCCCACAATTCACTCACAGAAGAGATAAATGGACTTACGTCTTTCGAAGTCCAAGGCCAAGTGGCACTGGCGAACAATTTTTAAAATTCGACCGTGTTTTTTTCCAGTCTTCACCTAAAAGGGAAAAAGTGAGAGGCAGAACGCATTCTGCATATTTCATTCTTACCATTAGGTACTTACCTTTAAAGCTATGAGAAAAGAAGATTAGAGCAAATTCATGCTGAAAAAATATGCCCCAAGAGTAATGAAGTTTCATGGTCCTTTAACACGTCCGAAAATAAGATTTCCTCCCTCACCTTTTTACATTATTTTACATCATGTAGTACACCACAGCGTTGCGACGGCTTGATGAATCTTGTTAAAGACGCAACGCTGGTGTGGGCCTGCACGCTTAAGCTCTTGCACGGACCCGTCAACGTGCATTTTTTCTTCCTCCACATTAGATTGAATCCACAGAATTTCAAGCCTAAGTGCGATAGAGTTGGCCAGCTACGAGGTCTGCGATTGCAGCTGATGAGTTAAAGTTGCAGTTGCAATAAACAGAGCAGCAAAATGCAAACTGAAATAAAAAGTATGTGGTATTTGTTATCGTGTAAGACAGCGTTATGCCTAAACTATTTGCTTCCTATATATAAGTACTAATCCTGGGTGACGCGATTTGCGCAAACAAATTTCTTAGCACTGGTAAATTTTTTACCGTACTATAGCCACACTACAACCCTCACTATAATGTTCAAGCATTTCTAGGAAAGAGCTCTCCTGCATCTATATCTTAATGTAATGAGCAACAGAAAGATGTCGCTAAATCTAAGAATACATTTCAATTTTTAACGTCATCCTGAAGTTCTTTATTTGTACGACACCCTGGACTTTTGACATAGTAGCCTCTGTAAAAAATAGTTATAGTCTTTTTGTGGACGCTCATCTGCAAAAATAGCAAGGGAAGAAAAAAAATTTGTGTGATTTTACGTACCGAAACCATGATCTCATGATGAGGCACGCCGTAGTGGGGGACTCGGGAAATTTAAGACCACCTAGGGCTCTTTCACCTAAATCTAAGTACACGGGTGATTTCGCATTTCGCCCCCATCGAAATGCAGCCGCCATGGCCGGGATTCGATCCCGCGAGCTCGTGCTTAGCTGATAACACCGTTTCCAGTAAGCAACCATGGTGGGTAGCGAGGGAGCAGACGAAGTCTGCCCAGAGGTGTGGGCACTTGTGTTTAGTGAGCAAGTTTAACTTCCAGATGCTACTTGGGGAGCTCGAAATAACGCATAATTTGAGGCACTGTTGCAAGCAGTAGCCCTGGACTTTCCAGAACAGAAAGAAAACAGAGCCTTGGAATATGAATAATACAAACATTCGCGGCTGTGTGAGAAGTGCTCTGAAAAAAAAAAACAGCTTAAACTTGCCGCCTTTAGTACAAGTGGCTATATATTCAGCCACTTTCGACGTCAACAAATAGTTGCAAATAGCGCTTTGTACTGTCACTGTTCTTTCTTCACTAGCATGCTGTCTCTGTTGGTGCTTCATCTTTTGAAAATTACGTGCGTCACCAGCCACCACGCCCACCTCTATTCGCACTACCAGTCACCTTTCTGTCGGTTTGTCTATGTCTGCATCTCGACTGTTCTTTTTTCCTATTTCAAGTTTTCTGGTATTCTCCTAGTGGTAAGGACTATATCCACTGTTTGCACTTTTCCTGGTACAGGCCATTCGCCCAGCACAGTATCCAGGAGGCAGCAGGGGTGACAATGGTACAACGACAGCGACATAATGACACCAGTGGAATGATCACAACTGCATGTCGACGACGCTCTGACAATGACACAATCACGACAATGACGACGATGGAACGACGACAGTGGCATGATAACGACAGCGTCCTTGTGTTGTAGATCACGTCGATGCTTACGTGGATCCCCTACCACCGCGGGCTGCCTCCATTCGCTTTATAGCCGGTGTTTGTTGGCAATATATCCACTACCGACCGTTGCTACAAACTGTAGCCAGAAGTTATCAGGGATGACAATGATGCGCCAACAACAGCGTGATTACGGCGATACTTCAGTATTACCCGCGCATTCGATAGGAGCTGCCTCAATTCGAGGCAGCTCCAATATCCAGTTTCAATTCCAATATCCGATTCGAGGCAATATCCAGTTTCAGTTGCACTATAACCGGTACCGGATAAACGTCCAAGAGCGTAGCCAGCAACCAGCTAGAATGACACTCGACGAGAGGGCGTGATGAAGATAATAGTTTCAACATGACCGACCTATTCGGCTCCTATGCCCACGTTGTGACCGCAGCGTCCGTCATTGTGCAAAAATACGCAAATGTGGCTTGGCAGCCGTATAGAGGAAGGAAAAACTATGGGCGGTAGTAGACATACAAATTATGTCCACCTTGCGCAAGCACCTCCGTTCCCATTTCATTTCATTTATTATACCCTCAAGACCACAAGGTATTACAGAGGGGAGTGGGGTAAAAAAAAAAAGTTACATAACAAAGAAAGCAAAGAAGGCAGCAAGTGATGTAGTCATACACATGTGAAGCCCGAAGCGATGGTGCTGATTGTGGCCGTACGAAATTGTGCTTGGTCTTCAATTGCAATCAACGTGGCGGGAAGGTGGTTCCATTTTTGACACGTCCTACGAAGAAAAGACTCGTGACAAGCTCTAGTGTGACACTGCAATACTCCAACTTTGTGATGATGATCAATGGTAGGAGAAATGTAGGTTGGGGATGAAATAAGATTATCGCGCAGATATGAATTATGGAAATATATTTTATGAAACAAAGCCAGGCGAGAGCATTTGCGACGAGCAGAAAGTGGTGGAAGTTGGAGGATGTTTTTCATAGAAGTTACGCTAGCCGTGCGGTTATAATTGCTTAGGATGAAACGCGAGGCATTATTTTGAACACGTTCGAGAGACTGGATTAGTGTCTCAGCATATGGGTCCCAAATTGACGAAGCGTATTCCATTTTACTCCTAATTAGCGTCTTGTATAAAATTAACTTTAATGATGGCGGAGCGGAAGAGAAGTTTCGGCGGATATAACCTAACATGCGATTACATTTATTGATTACGCTGTCGATGTGTAAAGACTAGGAAAGAGTAGAGGTTAAATGGACACCTAGGTATTTGTAGGATGTAACTGCTTCCATGGCAGTATTACTAAGGTAATAGGTCGGAAGAGGAAGTTCACGGCGGGTTACACGCATGGTTTTGCACTTAGATGGGTTTAGTTTCATTAGCCACAAGTCGCACCAGTTACAGACAGCGTTAATGTCGTTTTGCAGAATGTTAGCCTCATCGGCGTCAGAAGTTTCACGAAGAATAACGCAATCGTCGGCAAAGAGATAAATGTTAGAAGAAATTTCATTGGGTAAGTCGTTAATATAAATCAAAAAAAGGAGAGGGCCTAACACTGAACCTTGAGGAACGCCAGATTCAACAGGGCTAGATGTAGAGAAGTGGTTATTAAATGCAACGAACTGGGATCGATTAAGAAGAAAGTGCTCTAGCCATGCAAACAGATTAGGGTCAAGATTTAGTTTACTAAGCTTGAAAATGAGTAGTTTGTGACATACCTTGTCGAAAGCCTTCTCAAAGTCGAAGAAAACACAGTCTGCGCATGAACCTTTATCAAGAATAAGATGAAGATCGTGAGTGAACGAAAGCAGTTGTGTTTCACAGGATAAATGTTTGCGGAAACCGTGCTGTGCACGTGTGAAGAATGAGTTATCATCCAAGTGCTTAACTAAATGAGAAAACAAGATATGTTCGAGTACTTTACAAGGAATGCTAGGGAGGGAAATGGGGCGGTAGTTATGAGGTGAGCATTTGTTGCCGGACTTGTGAAGTGGAACCACCTTCCCAATTTTCCAGTCTGCAGGGAGCTGATGGGTGTCCAAAAATTGCTGGAATATTTTAGAAGGTAATAAAGATGAGTAAACAGAAGTGTTTTTTCAATAACTTTGCGGTAACCAGGTCTGGACCAGGGCTCGACGACATCTTTAGATTTTTAATTACATTTTCTACACCAAGTGGCTCGATCCTAATAAAATCCATGGCCGGGTAACTGGAGCTATTTAGGGTGGGAAACACAGGATCAGGACATAGAACGAAATTACTGCAGAATACGGAGTTTAGGGTTCGGGGACACTCAGCGTCGGGTATTTTTGATCCACTAGAATCAGCTAAGGTTATTGTATCATCTTTCGAAGGGTTTATGATGCGCCAAAACTTTTTCGGTTCTTCTGTAAGTATTGTAGGCAAAGTGTGTTCTTGAAACATACTTTTAGCGAGTTTTTTAGCTTCTATGTAAGCTTCGTTGGCGTCCTTGTAAGCGTCCCACTTAGATACCACGCGACATTTTTTTGCGATGCGGTACAGGCGCTTTTTACGATTTCAAAGCCTCTTTAGGTGAGAATTAAACCAAGGCGCCTTAGAGTTCGACGATATAATACGCGATGGAATAAACTTATCAGTTAGTTCATGTACTTTGTTTCTGAATATGATCCAGTTATTGTCTACCGTGCGATCTTCGAAGTTACATAAAAGAGGTCGAGGAAGTTTGATAATTCCAAGTTTATATCCCTAAAGTTTGCCTTGTCGTAGTCACATATTAACTTTTTTTAACATCCGGCTTTGACAGAGGAGACGTAACGTTAAATGAAAGAACTAGATGGTCGCTTACACCAGGTATACATGAAACATTCGTAATAAGGTCAGGATGAGAGCATAATATCAAGTCTAAGATATTGGCGGTACCCTTTGAAATTCTTGTTGGTTCAGATACTAGTTGAGTTAAAGAAAATAAAGAACAAAGATCAAGAAATTCATTACACTTTGAAGAACATGGATAACAAGCAGGTGGATCAGCATTCCAATTTATATTCGGGAAGGTAAAGTCCCCCATTAATATAACAGGTGCTTTTGGATGCAGCACAAAAAAGTGTGTGTAGTGCGTCCTGAAGTTCGGCAGTGAAAGAAGACGGGAAAGAGGGAGGGCGGTAACAAACAGTGAAAATAAATTTTCGATGGCCTAGGTCAACGCAGGCGCACACTATTTCTAGGTTGCTGTGAAAGGTAACGTGATGACAAGGCAAAGATTTCGAAATGGCAAGCAGTGCACCTCCACCGTGGCCAACGATGCGATCACAACGGAAGATATGAAAGCGGGATACGTCAAAAATTTCACAGTCGTACACCTGAGGATGCAACCACGTTTCAGTTAGAGCGATTATACCGGCACCGCAGTTGTCGACGAGAGAGTTAATTGCTTCGCGCTTGTTTATCACACTTCTTACATTAGCAAGAAGCACTGGGACATGTGCTGATGAAACAACGCCACTACCCCTCGCGTGTTCCTACGTAGCAAAGGGACTGCCGGAACTGACAGCTGTGGCCGCGCCATCAGGCAGTGCATGCGCGATTTGCTTCATGCAGTCACTCGTTGGGTCGTACAGGAAGGATTGCCTACCAATAAAAAGCTTATTTAACCTTATCTGAAACGTGGGAGAATTGGGCTGGCGCTTACCAAATTCGGTAAGCTTTTTCCTTGCGTGCCTTGTAGCGGGCGAGAAGTCCTCAGAAACAGAAACGTTGTTAGCTTTCAGCTTGCTCCGCGAGGAAAGTATGGTTTCCTTGACGTTAAAGTTGGTTAATTTATGACGGGGCGGCACTTCCCGTCTGAAAAGGCTCCGATACCATGCGCGCGTTCAACCGAGTTCGGTGGCAGATCACGTTCCATCGCAGACGACAATGCAGCGATTATTTTCTCTTCGGTCTGCAGCCATGATTCACGGGAGTCAGGTATGCCATAAAAAATTAGGTTGTTACGCCTTGTTCTGTCCTCCAGATCATCTAGACGAGCTATAAGGGTGACCTGCTGTTTTTCCAGACTTTCCGCTGATTGTTGCACTTTGACCAAATCCCTAGAGACTTTGTCAAGCGTTTCGGATTTCTTTTCCAGCGATTCCAGGAGACGGTAAATGTTAGTTAGCTTGTTCTCAATAACTTGCTGGCTTGCTTTGACGTCCTTCACGTCCTTTCTTTAACTCAGCCTGGCCTTTGGCAAGCTCACCTGCTGTTTTTTTATGTCTTTTAGCATTTGTAGGACAGAACTAATTTCATCGGACTGAAGTTCATCAGCACTATTAAAAGCAACGACATCTTGGCTTGATTTTTGTGGTTTTTGAGGCCCTGGGTTTTTCTCGACATCGCCACATTTTAACAACAGCAGACTCATATTAATGCAGTCGCACACAATATCAAAGAAAACAAGTGGGCAGGGGAGCAGCAATAGGGAGCGATTGTCACTCCGTCTAGCGTACAAAGCCAAATTGTTACGCACCTGAGGAGCGAAGAAATGATGCATATGAAGCATACTGTCATAAGCGCTGCTCCACTGCCCACTAAAGTGGTAGACCATCCGCGCGTTGCTTTTGAAGAAGCCGGGCATGGGCGTTTCTTCCGGTGTAGTCGTCCTAGAAGCGATGAGCTTCCTGTCCAGCAGCCAACTGTGTGAAGGCGGCTCGTAGGTCTCAGCACGCGTGCTGTCGACGAAAACACGTTGGCCATGATCAGCAACCGCGCAAGCGCCAGCCTGAGGGTAGATATGCAGGGGCACAGACGGTGAAATAATCGCCAGGATCAGCAACACCTGAGGAGCGAAGAAATGATGCATATGAAGCATACTGTCATAAGCGCTGCTCCACTGCCCACTCATACTTCGCAGCTCCATGCCTCGCAGACTCTGCTAAACGCCGCTTATGATTGAAGGCGTTTTTCTTCTTTACTAATCGCGTCGAGCCGACTTTCGTCGTCGCCAGCAACTTGACCTTCATTTGACCGCAGCTGCAACATAGCCTTGGCAACACATCACGTGACTCGTTGCGCCGAGCTCCGCCGCCTAGGCGCTTGCACTCTCTGCAGCTGGGTCGCCGTTTGACCGCGTGATTGGCCGCGCGCCTGGGTAAGAGGAGCGCCGCGCCCGTCTAGTCAGTGCGAGCTTGGCCATGAATGAGAGCGAGGCCGGCTCGTCTTCTCTGAGCGTTGCGCGGGAGCGGGAGGTTTTGAGCCGTGTTAGCCAAGCGCCTGACCACGCCGCGGATATCGCCTGGCGAGCTGCCTCACTGGAGAGGGTCATGGCTAGGGGCATAAATGCAACAGGCGTCGCACCGTCGAGATCAATGTAGCGACCGCCTTCGCGTCCTGTCCTTTTGTGCTTCGACGCTGCGTTTGTTCACGGCGTCTCATTACATGTCTAACACTTACGCTTACCCTGTGGCACAACAGGCGTCACACCGTCGAACGATGCGTGTCTACACAAGCCTAATCACAGTTATGTCTAGCCACCGACCTATATACGCACAGCCGTCATAACTGGCTTAACGATGATTGTATACCTAAGTATAATAATTACAGCTAAATCAAAGGTTAACCAAGTGAAACCAAGTCTTCACCAGGCTAAACCAAGCTTTCACTTTGCACATCCAGGGTTAGCTGAGCTAAGCCGCATCAAACTTTTTTTTTTGGAGCGGAACACGCTGCCCACGTCGGAGCCCCGAAACGGCTATATGACCAGGTTGTCGGTGCGAACCCGCAGCCGGACACCAGCGTCGGTACGATGTAACTACAGGCCCCGTTTAGTTGAATGCTGGGGCTTCGTTTGATTTGCAGTACACATTTCTTTATCAATCCTTTGAGGTGTCTTTAGCCGTCAATAGGTGCAAACGTCCTTCTGAATATGCTCACTCTCGCCGCGTCGTCTGCTCGGCGTCTAGTTGGCGTTTGCTCGCTAACGCCATCGCGTGCCGTACAAAAGCGGACTAGAAAAAATAATGCAGTGCACAAATAGGCTTTTAAAGAATTCCGCATCGTAAACGTATCACTAGCGCTAAGGCTCTGGTGCCATCTGCTAGATTAAAATTAAACCCGTTTTATATGAGAAAGGATAGAAAGTTGGGTGAGTTGGTACGGTAACATATTCTTTCTTGTAGCGCGAAGTGACACACACACAGACTAGAAGAAGACAGGACAAGCGTTCATGCTGCCTTTTTTCTAGTCTGCGTGTTTGTGTGAGGTCGCACTACAAACGAAGATTATGTTACACCTTTATATCTTGGCATCGCCTGTGTAGGCCTAGCAACGTCAAAACAAAAAGCTGATCTCAATAACAATGACAAAACATACCTAAGACCCTTCCCTCAGCATGAGGTGCGACTGCAGCGATGGCTGATTTCATGTTTTGTTTCTTGCCGTTGGACTGGACATGAAGTAACGAGCGTGAATTTGGATCGAAGTGGGCGCATGCGAGGGAGCATGCGAGACGCATGGCTAGGGGTATAAAATGCAATCTACGCAGCGTTGACAGACAGCACAGGTAATGTTTCCCCATATACTATACTTTGTGCTAGAAACTAAAGAAAAGCTTACTCTGTGTGTGAAATAATGCTTTTATGGAAGAAGTACTTACAGCTGATGTGAAGGTAAATAACAAATATTTCTATTTTTCTGTATGGCCTTATTCGTTCTGAACTTTCTTAGGGGCGCTTCCGTACAGTGCGGAAGAGTAGGTTGGAGCATGAAAGAAGGAGTGACTATACTTTGCGACCTTAGCGATTGCCAGCGTTTTTGGAATTCGATGCCAAACTGGGAAAACTATTGCTCCATGGGACACATATCCATAAAAGAAGGCATATTCAAGTAATCAAACTTTCATAATAACATGTGCTCTCGGTATAGCGTCATAAAAAACTAAAATCAATTATATACACTGTTTAACAATGTAATGTCCTATTATCGCTAAAGCGCGCGCAGAACCTTCGTGTTCAACCGCGAAACGTAGAGAGTAAAGAGGAGAGGCAAAGGTAAATGATACACTGAAAATATGAAGGCGTTTACCTGATGGGTCTATTAGCAAGCTATTCCAGGTACTTCTAAATAGCACCGCTGGATAAAGCTTCTACATATATACTATGAAACACACTACGGAGTAGGCAGCGCTGTAGGGAAGGATGAAACAGAAAGGAAGCAACGCCGATAGGTTTCTACGGAAAATCTAGAGTACATTGAGCGAATATCTGTGTGAGTATCTCCAACACTTATGTTCACTTTCTCTCCCTAGAAATAGGTGCCAGTCATATTCACGGCACTAGTGAGGCGACTTTATGGCTCTAGCAATAAAAATGCTATGCCCAACTTCCTCGAACAGTTAAAGTCAAGCAAGACATGCGTACCTGCTCTCCGTCTTCAGGCCAAGTCTTTATAACGCTTCGTCGGATGTCAGTAACGTGTGTAACTTTCTTCTTACACATAATGACAGAGTGGTCAAAGTACAACTTGAATAGGTAAACAGTAGACTGTCAAGAAAAGGTCTGAGCTCGTAACTAACTATTCGGCTAGGCGACTTGTCAGTATTTGAAAAACACTGGCATTAGCTGCTCTGAAGTGCAATAGGGGATGGGGATATTACGGCTAGAGATAATACTGGCAACGGGATACCTGGGCCCGCTTTCGCAGCGCTTGCTACCTCCTAATAAAGGGCCTTTTCTCACATATCACATAGCGCACTTGCCCTTCTGCTGCCCAAACAACATAAATAAATAAATGATTCTAGTCTGGAGCCCCCTTCCGAAGAGGGACAAGGTCCTTCGAAATAGAAACCTTGTCAGCAACATTACTGCGACATATTAAAATAATTGGTCAAGCTCTCTTCATTCACATATTCTCTGTGTGCATTTCTGCCGTAATGATAAGTCGCAGGGCTCTACAGAACGAAGAGTGGTCGTCCCGTAAGATAGCGGCCTCCGACTATAGTCTAACCTGTTCCTTTTTTATCATGAAAGTCTGCTGTTGCAACATTCTAAGCAATCAGGCACACGTGTATTCGAAAGGCGCGTCTTGAAAAGCGACAACAACATGGACATGGATACTTCAAGGGATACGTCTAAGGACTAACCTTTTGAAACGATATATGGCAGCGTGAAAACGGAAACGCTTGGTCTTTATCCGAAGGAGCACAAAGGAAGTCTGTTTGATGATTTTGCAAAAGGCAGACGAAAGGGCCGGTTACGAACTACAGCAAACGGCCACAAATGTGATTTCTCATTTTTTTTTCAGTTTGGAAGCAAACAAGGATAGTGCATAACAAGAAAGGTACAAAAAATAAATGAAGAAGGAAAAGGCAGGAAGGTTAAGGATGTGCCTGGTTAATATAACGAGCTAAACCTCAAGCCTAACAAAAATGTGGGGGGCACCGCTTCTTAGATATAGTTAACTCCTGCTAGAAGGAAGTAGCAGCGATAGTTGGTTGCTTCATCACACACACACACACACACACAAACACACACACACACACACACACACACACACACACGCACGCACACACGCACACGCACACACACACACACACAAAGAAAACCGGGTGAGCGTCAGCGTGAGTTCTCTATGAGCAACGTTCATATTTAATCATGCCTTGCTAAGGACCATCGAAACGTAAAGACAGGCTTCCACCGCGGGGTCTACGCCAGCCATCCGGCAAACTCTGCGAAGCCCAAGATGCAGGGAGCGTAAAACAATTAGCGTGGCTGCCGCCATGCAAACATCCAGCTGCTGCCGGCACAACAGCCGGGCTAGCGACGCTCCAGGAGTGGGGCAAATTGAATTGCGTCCACCACCACACTCGTCATTGCATCCGCTATATACAGCAGAAAACTCGAGACACCTGCCGGCAACCGCCCTGGAGAACCAAAGGTTGCTCGTCTAGGGACCAATGAGTTAAGTTTTAGCAACTGGCACTTTGCTTTTCCGTAAGAAGGATGAGAGAAGCAGAGGTAGAAAGAAACAGGTGAATAAGCGAAGAAATCACTTAATATAATCTTCAGTAAAATCAAACAAAGCTGATGGCCACAGAGTAAACACGCACGATTGACAAGAGCTGTCCGTGGGGGCACACCATTTCCGGGTCTGCGTAGTCGTGTCAAACAAAGGAGCTCAACTGTCCTATTTCCATGGCAGTGGGAGAGGAGAAAATCGGGTATTCCGAGTCCCTAATTGGCTTATTGTGGTGGCAGTTGCGTTAGTGTGGATTGTAGTGGTGGTGGTGGTGATTGAAAATGCCTAAGAGGGACCTAGCTTTATTATGCAACGCTGTAGCCAGCTGCGCTTGCAGTAGTTTGTAGGAGCAGTGAGTGAAAGAGGGCCCAGAAACCGAAGCACAGGAAGTGCGATCAACCGTCTATACACACTGGTAGACTGAATTAACATCAGATTAGGCACGATGTGAGAGCTGTCAACACTGCATTTTGCGCAACGAGCTCCAGTCATTGTGTCAGTCTGCGCGGTCGCTGATGAGCTTACTTACAGCTTGCTTTGAGCACTCAGTGGTGAAGAGACATAACTAGGCTATCGTGTATACACGCAAAGGCGTGCATGCGTGCCTCTTTAGTTCACGAAATGAAATTTGAGACGGTTTCTAATTTTTGTGAATAATTTTGGCCTCCCATACCATCAGCTTAGCAGTAGCGAATAATCACTCACCGCATACTAAGGACCCAGGCCCCGACCATACTCGGAAAGAGACAAGAATTTATTTACCGCCAGCGTACAGAGAGGCCGTAGAAGCGTCGCCGCTATACCAGCGCTTCAGAACGCACTTCTATTTGCGACTGTCACACGATCTATATTTTGCGCCTCAGTGACCACCACGGTGTGGTTAGCAGTCTCAAGATTCCCTCCCGGACCGCAATGACTTTGCTTCTGCAATTAAATTCCCTGCTGATCTACCAGTACGAGCTTCCTACTTCATTACTATACGCTATGGCTAAATGAATGGAAAACTTGTCTCAGCAGATCATAGTTATGGCATAGAGAGAACGAGAGTGGTAACCAAAAGAAAGACAGGGAGGTTAACCAGAGAATATCTCCAGTTGGCTACCTTGTACTTGTGAAGGAGAAGGGGGTATGAAGAATGAACGAGGAGAAAAAGAAAGAAAAGAGTTATTGTTATCGAACCGTCTGTGAGAGCGCTTTCCCATTGTCTGTGAAGGCGGCACATAGCTATAAGCAATTTCAATGTACCGATGAGAAATAAAAACGCAGCATTCAGCGACGTTGGTCTAGTTGGAGCGAAAAACAGCGCGGTAAAACGAGGACTGACAGAAAGTAGGCAACACAGGTGCTTATTGACAGCGTTGTCGTTACTGCAGGAGGGCAACATAGATACACGCTAGATACTCCTTATGGACTAGTCATTATTTACCTTGATTTTCAGAAAGTTCTTTCAATGTTCGTCGTCCCTTCAGCTTGTAAATCTGCTGAAGTTTTACAACTGTGCAAATACGACTACAAAGAGTCCTTATTGAATTATAGACCTATCTTTCTTACGTATCATTCATGTAAACTAGTAGAGCACGCAACATACAAAATGTCATTGAGTTTCGGGTGGCAAATAATGCTTTATCTTATGGTCAGCATGGCTTGCGACGGGATTTCAGCAGCATTGGTAATGTGGAAAGTTGGGCTAGTTAATGATTAATCATCATACCTTGCTGGTGAAGCAGAGCACTGACACAGCAGCATTGCCCAGCTTAGTGAAGCCACGCATGACATTATCCAGGCTCTAGACGTTGGTGCTCAGAGTTGACGCATTATATATAGATTTATCGAAAGCATACGACACTGTTACACACTAATACTGTTTAAAAAGCTCTCCGTCATCTTCGAAAACAATGCATTAGTTAACTAGATTGCCTCTTTTCTCTCTAACCGGTTTCAGTGCGCACTCAACAAATCTTTCCAATCGTCTATTTCCAGAGTAACATCTGGAGTACCTCGAGGCTCAATCTTAGGTCTGCTTCCCTTTTTAATTTATACGAATGATGTACCAAGTAATATTCCTGTTAAAATCTGTATTTGCACTAATGATTGTGCACTGCGCCGTATTATTGAATCTCGTAATGATTACGACATCCTTAAGGAATAATTTGCTTCATTTTGCTCATTGGGTGTATCTTAGTAGGTCGAAATTACCTTCCGAAATACTGTTTCTATGGCATTATGGCATTGATTAAACGCTTTTTCCCATCTTCTTTCAGTTATTCGTTAAATGGTTATCCACTAGAAAATGTATCACAGTATAAATACCTTGGTCTTATGTTCTCGAAGGATTTGTCTTGGTGCTATCGCATTGAACAGATGTGCCGCCACGCGGTAAGAAAGCTTGGATACTTGCAACATACACTACGTTCGGCCCTCCTTAACAAAAATGTCCCTCACTTATAAAACACAAGTTCATCCAATACTCTAGTACCGGCTCGGTCGTGTGGTACCCAAAAAAGAAATTTGAAATCAAAGAAATTGAGTCGAAGCACGAGAAAGCTGTACGCCTCACTTATTGTCGCTACAGCAGGAATTTTTTCACCTAATTTCCCCATCTTCGTAATCTTCAACTTTCCACTCTCTCTACCCGGCGTCATGTCATATCGAAGTTTTTTTCATATTCTTATTAACTCTCCATGATTTCCTCTGTTCAGTACTTGCATGCCAACCGCTAGACCTAGACCTCAGTCTACAAGGACGTCCGAACTTTTGTGTCCGGCTTCTATTCTTATTTCTGACAGTTCGTGAAAGATTTCGCAGCAATCGCTGGACCACTCACTGAACTTCTGAAGAAAGACGTGCCCTGTTACGTGGGGTTCCCCTCAGGCTCCCGCATTTTGACGCCTTATCACGACGCTCACAAATCCACCGGTTTTGTCCTAATTTGACCCGTCCGCACCTACAGATGTCCGAACCGATGTCAGTGGTCTTAGGATCGACGCCGTCTTATCGCGACGCCAACACGGACACGACCGCTTTATAACCTACGTTAGCCGGCTCCTGGCAATTTCAGAGCGCAACCATTCGATTACCGAGCGCGAACGTCTTGCTCTCGTCTGGGCTGTTTCAAAGTTCCGCCCATATTTATATGACAAGCCGTTCTCACTAATCACAGACCATTATGCGCTCTGTTGGCTTTCATCCCTCAAGGATCCTACTGGCCTGCTCGATAGTTGGGCCTTCCGACAACAAGAATATCCCTACACAGGGACTTACAAGTCGGGACGCCAACACCAGGAGGCAAATTGCCTCTCTCGCTACACCCAGTCTAAGACGCGACCGCTACCTCTGATCCTGACACCGACGCCTGTGTTCTCTATGTTTTTCCACTGCTCCATGTCGCCGACGAGCGGCGCCGTGACCCGTCCTTGCGTATCATTATTGACCGCCTGGAATCTCACTTGCCGATGGTTCCCTTTGCTTATTCACATTTCAAGATGGCGTACTCTAATGCCACAAGGTCCACTCCGACAGCCCTGTATTACTCCTTGTGATCCCTAAACACCTTCACTCGGCTGTTCTCTACGAACTTTACGACCTCCCCACTGTCGGTCACCTGGGTGTGTCAGGTACCTACAACTGGATCCTCCGATGCTTCTTCTGGCCAGGCTTGTTCGTTCTGTTCGAAGATACGCAGCTGCTTGTGACAAATGCCAGTGAGGCAAGACACTATCGACGCTCCCTGCTGGGTACCTTCAACCACTCGACCTTCCCGTGGAACCATTCTTTCGGGTTGGTTTGGACTTACTTGGTCCTTTTGCTCTTTCTACCTCTGGGAACAGGTGGATCCCTGTGGCCACGCGCTACGCCATCACCCGAGCGCTGCCTACAAGCTGCGCCACAGATGTCGCCGATTTTCTTCTACGCGACGGAATTTTATTACATAGAGCTCCGCGACAACTTCTCACAGACCGTGGCCGGACATTCCTATCAAAAGTTATCACAGAGATCCTGCAGTCGTGTGCCACGAGGCACAAGTTACCCACGTCATACCATCCGCAAACAAATGGCCTCACGGAGTGTCTCAATCGCACTTTCACAGACATGCTCGCGAAATATGTCTCTTCAGACCACACTGACTGGGACTTCACTCTTCCGTTTGTCATATTTGCTTATAATTCCTCGCGCCACGACACAGCCGGTTATTCCCCATTTTTCCTTCTGTTCGACCGAAGACGAGCACTGCCCATCGACACAACCCTCCCTGTTCACGCAGCACCGACCAGTGAATATGCACTTGACGCCATCACCGCTGTGCCCACACAAGGGAAATTAACCGTGACCGCCTTCTGAAATCCCAAGAAAGTCAAAGGCGTTTATACGACCGGCGACACCGAGACATGCACTTCCCGCCTGGTTCTTTGGTGTTTCTATGGTCTCCGTCGCGTCAGGTCGGCCTGTCAGAAAATCTACTGTCTCGTTACACAGGCCTATACCGAGTGCTTCGTGCCGTGACTCCCGTCACCTGCGAGATCGCCCAGTCCAGTGATATCGTGCACGTTACACGACTGAAGCAGTATCACCCTCCCCGTGATGAAATTTAGACGCTACGGGACGTCGCGTCGGCCACCGGGGGATTATGCGACACGCGTGTGGTCTTTCATTGTTTGAACGAGGCGCGTTGGCGCCATCACTCGAAGAAAGAGAAAGAACGAACTGGGCTCGCGCTGTGAATCTAATCGGTCAGCGCTGCAACCGCTGTTGTAAATATAACCTGTAAATAGTTGCTCGTCTTACTGACTCGTCCTTCGCGTAACAATATATCTCCTTTTTATCACCCCACCAATGTGTATATATACAGCTTTTTTGTACGCACTATGAAACTGTGCAATACGTTACCATGTACCATTTGAACTTTATCATCTGCTGAATTCCTGTTATATTTTACTAGCCACTGATTCATTGTCAACTCTACATTTTGTACTCCACACTCTTGCGGTAATCCTTCTGGGCTGCAATATGTTCTACTAGATAAATAAACTAATATAAACAAGTGTTGCCTTCCCCTGCATTGACTATTGGCGTGCGGATGCGAGGGGAGGGGGGGGAGGGGGCTGTGTTGGCTTTAAATATGACCCTGTTTTCATAAAAACGACGTTATTAGTCAGCGCCCGGGTTGTCTACTTTCTGTCAGTCTTTTTCTTGCCCCACGGTTTTCAATCTAAAGAACATAAGACGCCGCAATATGAACTCATAATTTTTCGCGCTATAGGTGACGCTTAAGAAATGCAGCAGCGCTTTTATAGCGTCTCACACTGATGTTCATGTATGCCAGGGTCCACGAATTAAGTTTTTTTCTAAGTGGGAGCTTTTTTCAGCTGCTCTAGCGTGGATGAGACACCTGCGCTTTGTGGATTGAATCAAGAACACTAGCGAAGAAGGCGTCAGATTGTTTCCCTGCACAAACAAAAATCATGAAGGGGGCTATGCGTCGTTCTAGTGATAAAAGAATAAGCATTTGGAAATGCTACTCCAAGCCATAGACGCGCTAGAAGTGCAGAATCACGTCGTGAGTGGTCGGACAGAATATGAAGCTGTAAATTAGAGTCGTAGTTATGAAAGCATGTGCTGGTAAATTCGGATGAATTGCACTGATCTAACGTTAGGGGATGCTCAAGCGCACGAAGCTTCTTCGCGGCGTCACATCTTTAAAGGCAGACGGCTACACAACTGACGCCGCCTTGGGCACCTCGAGCAGCTGCGTCCGCTTGATCATTTCCATGGATGAACTCCGTGAAGTTATTGCTTTCATTATTGAGCAACACATGCACTCCATCCATGGTCAGTCTACTGTGATTCCAAGGCAGCCTACCAGAGTTTACTCGCCGCATTAAGCCACGGGTCACATGAGCAGCTCGTTGCAGAGATGAGGCAAGCTCCCCATCGAGCTGTTGGCAAAGAACAATATTTCAGTAATGAGATGTGTTATCTATTAAAACGTTCTGTGTGAAGGGGCGTCTACAGGAGACCATCTAGCTGTAAAGCCGGCGAACGAGTTCTCTAAAATGGTTCGTAAGTGTGGAAATTCGGAAGTTAGACATGCTGAGGATTCACTTTCTTCCGTCAACCAACTCTTTCCCTCGAGCGTCATTCAGGCGCCCCGATCGACCATTCAGCCTCCTTTCTCTCTCTCTGTGTTCCATTGCATTCCGAGGAAAAAGTTATGTGAAGTAAAAAAACAAAAAAGATCCTGGAACTGTGTCGATCCCGGGGCACCCACACGCCGCCTTCCTTCCTGGTCACGTCTCGGCTGCAGCCCATTCAACCCGATCCTTCCTCTGCTCGCTTCCCAAGCGAGCGGCACGGAACGCTTTAGGAACGAGAACAAGAAATCACGTGCCATCGCGGGCGCCCCGACTCACGTATAAGCGCGCCGCTGATTCGCGCAACGGTCAGTTTTCTTGCGCTCTCGTGCTCTCCTTATTTCTTCTCCTTTCTCCTTGCTAACAAAAGGAGTAAATATTTGAATCGTTCATACTTGGAAGCGAACGGAATGGAGGAAGCTGAACCCATCCGCTGTGCAGCCAGATATTTCGGCACACCAGGTGTCTTCGTGGCGCCTTCTTTTTGCCCTCTTTCCGTTCTTGTTTTGCTTTATTGCTGCGTACCACATTTTCTGAAGCTTTGTGGACGTTACCGCCCACCAGCGAACTTTTGTACATTCTTTAGCGCTCATTCTATGTGCACCGAGATCGGAGCCCATCGCGATTTCGCCTCTCCAATGAGAGGGAACGCATATGAGAAGGAGGGAAAGCATTCCAATGAAACGATACGACATTCGCAGGGATTTGGCCTGCGCGAGAGAAAAAAGACGCATTGTTTACAGCATGATCGTTCGGGAAAATTGCGTCCTCGAATGCGTGTCCCGGATGGCCCTGGCCGAGCTCCAACTTTATTTTCCAATGGCACCCTAGTGTTTAGATTTACTACTTTACGTTATACGCTTTCATAAAGAAAGACATGACACGTGCATCCAATTCATCGTTGGGAATAAAAGTTCTAAAACACAATACTTAGATAAAGTAGGTTTTGGCTCTATCCAGTAGCAGCGCGTTAGTCCACTTCTTCGGCAACATTTTTTTCTATCTTTCTTTTATGGCAGATTGGTTGCTATTACGAAAGCTCACGTCTCTAAAAATATTTGTTTATTAGAAGCATCAGGCCACCTTCCAATCTATTTAGTGATTGACAAGGCAGCAAGACAGTATACGCTGTGATTGTAAGTGCGGGCGGTGCATACCCAAGAGATGTTTCGTGAATGGGGGACTGCTTCATTAGTGGCAAAATAAACAAAGAAAACGTGTAAACATCGCATAGCACTAATCACGTTTTACAGTAAAATCTCCGTTCAAAGTATTTAAGGCCTGATAAGTGTGCAAGGCCTGATAAGAGCCCTCAATTCCATTCTCATCCACGCATCACCGATACACAACTGCACTTATAGTTTTCAGCCTGTTGCTTCATTTGGGTCTTCAGTAGAGCTTTTACGCTTACGTGACTGCGTTCGTGCTTACGTTTTCAGTGCAGTTGTCTGCGATTCTCAACATGCCGGTTATATACCCTAAACCTTTGTTACAGCTGGAATTGCCATTTAGCCTCTCCCGCTTTGCCGCGTGAGAGGCTAATAAGCTAGCCTACCACCAATGGCTGGGATTGGCATTTACGAACGCTTTTATTTTTGTCACGCTCTTCTTTCCGTCTTTACTTCCCCTTTCCCTTCCCCTAGTGCAGGGTAGCAAACCGGAGGTTTTAAGTCTGGTTAACCTCCCTGCCTTTCTCTCATTTGCATCTCTCTCTCTCTCTCTCTCTCTTATCTTTATCGCATTGGAATGGCAGATTAAATACTGTGAAACTCTTGTGGATACGAAGAAACTGTGGAACACTTGTTATACCAGACCTCAATACTCAATTTTCCATTACCCTCCGGGTAAGGTAGCAAACTCCGTGGTCGTCCCATTGCCCTCCTTACATTCACTAGCATTTCTTTCTCTGCCTCTCAGTTTCTCTGTTTTTATACCAGTGATATCGGTTTCACTGCATATATTCACGAGATAAATTCCAAGGCTCTCCTTAAAAGACTAAAAGACGGTGTCACAAAGAATACAAATGACAATACAGCTGGTGATACTGTACTATATGAGCTGTCAAGGTAAACAGCCTCCTTGATAGCTGCATGCTCAATGCTTTCTTGAGCAAAACAAGCAATTTCTCGCTAAAGTTATCAACACCATTTACAACGCGGTGGCCAGTAATCCCTTCATATAAGTGACTCTGAATGCGCGTGGCCAAAATCGCATTTAAATGAACGCTTTAAATCACGTGAACACCCCAAACTATGGCTGTTGTTTAATTCGCCAAATAACATAAATGAATTTGGTCTTGAGCTCCAATAATTTATACAGAATCCACCCCACTATCACATTGAAGAAAATTTTGTGAAAGCGCAAACAGGTCGAAAAGGTGAAATGAGGTAACTTAGAACTTTCTTTGGTGCCTTCTTCCCTTAGCCAAACTGAGTTACCGTTGGTCTTGCCGGCCTTCTAGATGGATCGTGAGCGAGGACAGAACACCTCGAGGACAGAACGCTTGCTTCTGTCCTGAAAGACAGAACGCCTCGTTTATGCCATATGTCAACGCGAAAAATTGCCAACCACGTACTGTTCTACGCCCCTGTGTTTAAGTACAACTGCTCCAAGTTGGTAGAATAGAACATATTTCAAATCCAGAAACCTGGAGTAGATCTGTTCATCCTTGTGTTGCCGTGAAAAGTGAGCCTGCTGTAGTGTTGCATCATTTTCTACAAATGCTTGTCGACCCAACTGATTTCTTCAATGTTTCTCCTCATCTAGAGCAGATGCAACATGCCAAAACCAATGAAGAGCTCTACAGTGTCAGCCAAGTAGCATAGCGAAGTGTTTGCATCGTTTGCATGTTCCGTTGTTGGCAGAGGAAGCGTACAGGGGCCGTAAGACTAAAGTAAGTTGATAGTTGCATTCAAATGTGTTAGATAGGCAGCACATAAACCTGCGCAGAGCGCATCTTTTGGCAAAGTGGCGATGCGTAAAAATGTCCACATTTTACCATGCCACGCGGAATTCTCACACAATTAACTAGACATTTCCCTGTGACCTTTTCTCGAGCGAAATCTGAAGCAAAGCTCTCTTCTGCCAGACTTTACAACACTAAAACTCAGAAAATGTGGGAAGTAATTTGTAGCCCAGCAGTTCTGCCTAAGTGGAGTAAACATTCCGGCCCTCCTTTCAGACTATGTACAGAGTGTCTCAGCTAATTTTACTCACAATTTATAAATATGCGAATGACACGCAGCTGGACAGAACCAAGGTAATGTTGTTTGCCGTTTATAGAAGTGTTTTTCCGAGTTTGAAAGAAGCCAACAAAGACACGCAAAACTGGCTCACGACTGGCATCTAGAGGCACTCTGCGTGTATTCGTGCGCTGCCTTCATGCTGGGAAAAACACTTTTATATAGCACATATTGAGCAACAGAAAGCTGTATCGGGAGTTTTTCCTGTTGCTCTAGAATTGTCTCTTTAAAACGTTTCATTTAATTTTAATATTTGAGAAGTTGATTAATTGAATAATACAAATGATCTAATCAGGTGAAATTAAAGAAAATTGAGTATCTCCAAGCGACAGCTTGGTTCAGTCCACCTACGGGGCATTGGCATATTTTTGAAATCTGGCTAGATTTAGCTGTGACACCCTGTATAAGTACAGTGCGACGAAGACAAGACTGACAGGAGTAGGCACAGACAGCGCTTAATGTGTCTACTCCTAACCGTCTTGTATTTCTTGCACTGTAACTACAGTCACGAATTGCCAACAATTCCAACTTTCCACATTCCTTCAAGAATTTGCACTTGGAAGTACTGTGGAAATATTGCCTGTCCGAGTGTGATCTCTAGTTAGCGGGATGTTGAGCAGCATATTACGTATATAAATTCATTCACAAGTACAGGTCTGAAGGCGCACCAAGATAATCTGTCCGTTGCAAACTTCCAGTGATTACTTTTATTTGGTCATCCTTCGAGTGCCGTTCCACCCTCCCGTTACGCATACATCATTGAAGGGACAACAAAATGAGAGTAGATTTAAAGCTATGATGTTTCAAGAGTAGCTCGAAAACCTCACAGGACGAAAGGATGACGAAAACAACAGGACTAAAGTTCTCTGTCACTCTGTGTCTTTTTTGTTTCGTCCTCAGTAGGTTTTCACGCTCGCCTTCGAACATGAATCAGTACTGGCTTGCACACTGTACAATTCTCGTTATATCATGGTGCTGATTACACTGACACATAAGCATTACTGTCAATTGCCAAATCCCTAAGCCTACAATCACGGCAGTTCCTTACCGTACCTCGCCCGACGGCAAGCCCATTGTTCAGAAAGCTAAAAAAAAGAACATCTCAGCTCAGGAATCAGTTCGAGACAACACCACTTGATTCGTTCCTTCAGCGAAACACTCCGGGCAAAACAGTCGGAGCGTGTATGTCGAAAAGTGTAGAAACTTTCCATGCTTCTTTACTTTCTCTTCAGCAAACAAAAGGTTGCAAACAATGTCTCTCGTTGCACGGTACCTATTATGGAGAGCACAGCAGCTGCGACAGCAGAAGTAGCAACTGATGCCCGAAATCTCAGAGTTTAGCAAGTGAGCACAAAAAAAAGCAACCTGCAGACTAGAGCATGCCAAGCGTTCTTTCGCTTGACCTGGGACGAATCTTTTTCGACGGTGTATCGGCGGCGTATCGAAGGTACAACCATTAGACGCGTGGGCCATACTGGAGGGCTTTTGTGTGCCGTGTAAACAGTCGTCAGCACTTTGCACTGTCGCGCGCGAGCACACACACAGCAGTGAGGATCTCACAGATGACGTTCGCGTTTTGCTTCAGGCGGCCATCTTTTTTTCTTCTTCTGACTTTACGCTTTCTCCTCCGAGCGACACTCACTTTGGGGTGGAAACAGCACAGGAGAAAGAGGCGTCAGGGAGAACAAAGGAAGAAGAAGGAGCAACTTTGAACGAATTCTATTTCTTATCTTGCAATGAGAAGCTGCAGTCAGCCGTCAGTTCGATACTAAGATGTGGCTGTGCCTGGAGGCAACTAAAATAAAGAATAGAAAAAGTCTTAAGCTCGTGCTCCTCGTGAGGGAGGTAGATATAGAGCATAGATAGGTAACTTTCGGCAGTTTCACGAAACCGTTGTTACTGGTTCTTCATTTTCTCTCTGGGGTAGGCAGCAGGCTTTGATGTGCGACGGCTGTTATATACTCCAGCATCTAGAAGGGAGTTCCCCATAGCTATTCTGTGAGGGAAGAAGAAAGTGCTCAATGCTGAATTGAATTGAATGCTAGGGTTTTAGGTGTCAAAACCACGAGTGCGACAGAACATGCGCGCTAAAAATGGCTGTGACTAATGTGAGCAGACGTTCTTAAGCGCGGTTTTAACATTGTGTGCCTTAATCGTGGACGATAACAGAAAAAGTGAAGTAGACATAAAGACGACGTGAATCAAACGATGGTAAACTGAGCATGAGTTTTAAGTCAGTAATGCTAGATTGTCTTGAGTAAATTGAGGACTTAAATCTGGTAGGGCTGCTTAGGATTGCTTCAAGATCAGATGCGCGATATTCTTGTGCAGGCTGCCAGTGAGATGAAAGCGTTTTCAGCTTTTGTTCTGACTAATGTTAGATAAGGAATTTTTGTTTTTGTAATCTTATAGCGACGAATTCTATAAGTTGCGGTACAAGGAGTCAAGTTTGCTTGATGTCTCAGAGAAGATTGTTTCGATGCGTCATATCCATGATAGTGACGATGTGAAATTCATGCACTCAACTGTATTTTTATGCGGACTCGTGGTTGATCCGAACTGATTTAAAGTGCTAAGTATGTCGTCATGTGGTATTGCTGTATGTGTGCGAGAAAATGTGTCATAGATCGCAAGAGTTACAATAGTTATGTGTGCCGTGCTTTAGGTATAGATACACACAGAAGTGTGATAAGCTTATATAATAATAAAATCGACCGTCTTGGGCTGTCCAGCTTCTAAGAAATGTGAAAGGTGGCTAAAACACAAAAGTATTGCAGAAAATTCTTAAATAACTACTGTCATAAATCTTGTTCAGTGCACTAATGAATCCGTCTAGTCGGTTTTCCAGACGGTGAAGTTCTTAGCTCAGCCGCACACAAGACTTAAAAGCGTGAACATATAAGCGCTGGTTCAGGAAAATTTGCTTAGCATTTCCAGTGCTCCTTATGCGGTGCGAGATTGCAATGCAAGGCACAATACATATGCTCTAAGATTGTAATTTAGAAGCTAGAAATCTTTGGTTTAGGCTCTACCTTGCTGACAACATGAGATACAAAATACTGGGCAGAGCTGCAGCAATCACACTATAGAACACATCAGGCATCAAATTTTTTGCCACGGAAGAACAGTTAAGGCAGTGAAACGAACAGGTTACCAAGTTTCGCACTGTCCACCAGAAAAAGATCGTGCAACAGTGACACACCACGCAATCTGCATGCGCTGCTCACATGATGTCTCCCCATCCACCACTGCCATCTAGTACACACTCCTTTTATCAAAAACGCTTAAACCATGTCGTTTTTTCAATACAATGTTCAATGTCAATATTGCCACCTAGAGGGCGTAAATTACACCTGCCAAGGAAGAGAGGATTAGTTCAGAGATTCAGATTGAACTATTTTTCTTTTGCTATGACGCCGCTGATTTCTTTCATGAGTGTTATTTTGATCGTGGCGACTATATTATACGATCATTGTAATGGTATCTTCTTAATCTGTGTCGTACAGCGTTCAGTGTACCTACAATAATTTATGATGACTCATTAAAGTGCCCTAAATTTTTGCAAAGCATCAGGTACATTCTTCAAATTAAGCAATTCTTGCGTTCGAAGTTTTCTATTGAGCCAAACTTTACTTCTGTCGCAGCAGTAGTTTCGAACATACCGGACCCGCCGTGGTTGCTCAGTGGCTATGGTGTTGGGCTGCTGAGCACGAGGTCGCGGGATCGAATCCCGGCCACAGCGGCCGCATTTCGATGGGGGCGAAATGCGAAAACACCCGTGTGCTTAGATTTCGGTGCACGTTAAAGAACCCCAGGTGGTCAAAATTTCCGGAGTCCTCCACTACGGCGTGCCTCATAATCAGAAAGTGGTTTTGGCACGTAAAACCCCAAATATTATTATCGAACATACCGGTGGCGTCCTTTGACACTAAGAACGAGATACCCATAATTTCTCGTGATTCGCACAATTAACCCCGATATTTAGAATTTCGCGTGCGTATGAAACAAAACGACCTCTGTATTACTGCGACGTTCTGATTAAGCCTAATTTTCAGTTGTCGTGCACTAATTGTGGATGCTGTGTGCCTTCACGCGTGTATTACGAACGCATTTCTCTGAACACTAACGAATCATTCCAGTGTGATTAAGTTTCTTTGTAAGATCATAACATGTCAGTGCTTTCTTATTCATGCCGTCCGCGTAAGGAGGTGAATGCTGTTTTTATACAGAGCTGTATTAAAAAAGTAGTAAACGAGTACGTGGAAGCAGAATTTAGAAAAAAAATGTGCGAAAATCGTCACTCAAAGCCAGCAGCCGAACGCGTCTGAAGGCGTTTCGTTTTATCACAAAAGAATGATGAGGTTGAAGATGTATATTTGTTCCGCTGAAGATGTTCGCGTAGGGTTTGTTGTTTGACTGCGTAATTCTGTGCAGAACACAGCCGTTAACCAACGCATCTGTAGCACATGTAGGCCTCCTCAGGACATATGTATTGTCTCCAGAGGCATGAGCGCTAGCGTGGAAGGGGACTGCCATCATTATTTCCTGCAGCCACCACAGATGGTGCGAGTAGAAAAGTGCAGGGCTGCCCTACCCGAGCACTCCACCACAGCATGCAAACTTTCACACGCCCCACAGCTCTCACGCGAGACCACGTGCGTCTCAAGGAGTTGCAACATTCGATGTTCGGCTACGAACGTGACTCGTAATTCGGATACGTGAGAGCACATGCCATTTGCATTGGTAGTGAAAGCTCGAGCCAAGCCCCACCGAGCACGAAAACGAACGAAAGAGCCAAATAAAGTCGTTCATTAAAAAAAATGAGAAGGTAACTTCATAATAACTGTGCCCAAGAGGCGGAAGTATAGTTTCCATGGGCGATCGTGTTTGAGACGTATACCCTCAGAGCCCATTTCACCACTCGCGTCTCACTGCTCAAATGGAGCAAGCCAGTACAGCGCTGTGCTCGGACAGTAAACCTTACGCTTTCCTTCCCCAGCGTGTAGTAACAGGCTACAGTCACATCAGTCAAGCCAAACCATCCACCGTTCTCTCGTTAAGGAGGTTTATATATATATATATATATATATATATATATAGCAAGTGGTAAGTGGGAAACAAAAAAAATTAACAAACAGAAAATGAGCATAGCGTGGTTGCTGAACGATATAGAGATCCACTGAATACAGCGAGAAAAAGCAGCAGAAAGGCCGGTGAAGCGCTTATTTTCTACCAACGTTTTTGAGCAGAAATTGTAGTTCGAAAAGTTCGCACATTTCTCTTCGTAAAAGACCCAGTTTTCTGTTTTCCACCAGTAAAGTTCGCGTGTTTCTCTTAATGTGCGTGACTCATTACTTCTCAAGACGCACACAGAACAGAAGTCATACGTATACGCTGATCTACAATGTTTGTGTGAAGAAGAAGTAATCTTACGAAAAACACACTTACCCCCCCCCTTATTTTTCTTTTTATTTCCTTTCTATATTTCTTTTTGTGCTTCACTTATAGTGCAATGATTTCTTTTCAACGTGGTTCCTGGCTCCCCCCACCCTCCCACCTCCTTCTTTTTTCTATCGTTTCTGTCGTCTTCACGCTTCCTGAAATTCCAAACGTGCTCGGAATGTCATGGCCCGCGTGCGAGCGTGGTGCAAACGACATCATTGCTCGCTGGCTTCCGCGTTCTTGATCGCATTGTGCAAGGCGCGCTAAAGCAGCCGTTTCCACGATCCTCTAGGGTGTCATAACACAAAATGCAAAAATAGAAAAAAAAACGCGGCAAGATTATTTTGCATATGGCGTTCATTTCGGCATCAGCCTCGTGAATCTGTCGTGACTCGCAACTTGATAACAATGTCCGAATTTTGGCTATAGAGCTTTTGTGTTGATTCCCGTACTCGTTTTTGCTCCCCGTTGCTCCCTTTAGGTGCGTCGAGCTTAAGAGTTTTGCTTTTCTTAGAGCACAGTTGCAAAAACACACCCTCACTCGCCGCGGGCTCAGTGGCTGAGCCATACTGCAGCTGAGCGCGATGCCGCGGGTTAGATTGCCGACCGAGGAGGCCGCATTTTGATGGGGGCGAAATGCAAAAAAACGTCTGTGTGTTTATCTAGAACCCCCGGTGGGGTTCAATGTTACTTTGAAGTATTCCACTATACTGCGTCCCTCGTAACCCCACTGTTTCTTTGCGACTTTAAGCCCAATGGAACAATTTGAAATGAAATGAAATTAAACGCAAAGCCCTTTCTGGATATTTTTTTTTCGAAGCTAGAATTTTCATTTGGCCTTAAAGGGTTCCTGAACCACTTTTTAGCGAAATCGCGAAAAGCATTTATAATTAAAAGAAGCTATTTTTCTTCCTCTTTCTCTTTCTTCTTTATTCAGTTACCCTAACGGTGAGGCATTAGATGGGGGGGAGGGATCATAATAAAACAGAAATACATTGTAACGCATGAAAGATAACTACGTAACAGCAAAAAAAAGGAAGGAAAGAGGAAGAGAAAAGACGAAAAGAAAGCACGATACAAACCAATGAATCTAATACACACTATAGTTATCACAAAACTGTCAGTAAATACGCAATGATACAAGCATCGCAATATAAATTCATATACACATTATAGTTAATGTAAAACAATGGTGCGAGAATTACGATGACCAAATAACCTATAACAGGCCCTCCAGTTTCAATTTACAATGCACTAAGTACACTGAACAGACGTACCTGAACTGAAGAAGGAATCTGCCATTTAAAACTACAGGAAGTAAAAATAAAACAGTAACATGACACAAGTGAACTGAATCTGAAAGTGATAGAAGTAGGAAACGAAATCAATAATGGGCGTTAGAATGTGTTCTTCAAGTAACTAACAAATGTATCATCATTGGTAAGACATGCAACATTTCCTGAGAGCTCAATCCAGCGTCTGATAGCAAAAGAAGCGGCGAGTAAAAAAAAGTGGTTAGTTCACGCATATAACAGGCTTCACTTTAAAGAAATGGTCTAGTCGAGGAAAAAGGCGATAAACCGGCGTGATGTAACAGGTGGCAAAAGGTGAATGACTGTGATAAAAGTATTTGGAAAGAAGACAGCAGTGTTTGACGCCTGCGTACTGCAAGTGAAGGTAATTTGTGCGATGTTGTTATCTCCGCTACGCTAAATGTTCGAGAGCACTTCCTTGCAATGAAGCGAGCGTCTCTGTTCTGACGCTATTCTAGTTTGCTGATAAGGTATGCATGGTGAGGGTGGCACATCGGCTACAGTGGCTAAATGCAACTGTAGTGCGTGTGCGCAGCGTTTGCTTTGTGCACGGCAGGGCCTGAGCGCGTGCTCCTCTTCATATGCTCCTGTCTGACCATGCTACGTGGTGCGGACCGTCTTTGTCCTTCACCAACTTGAACGACGGATAGTAGCCACATCCAAGTTGCGCATTTTTGAAGTGCTATCGAAAACTCTACGTAGGGATAGACTGTATTAAAGTAGAAAGGCGGTCAAGTTAGTAAAAATTCATACGGGTAACAGCGCGAAAAAAAAAGCGACGGACGGGGTGAAAGAAGCAGGACGAGCGCTGACCAGTTTTCGCGCTGTTACCATTATGTCCACCAAGGCGTGTAACCAGGAGAGGCCAGGAGTGAGCGCTTGCTGGCAAGCGTGCGTGTGGTCTGACTTTAAGTTTCGGGTGGCTCGAGGCTGGTTTAGCGTTCAACACTAGACGAAATCAGCGAGACCCGACGGCTACAACACGGATAAGCAGGGTGGCCAAAGTTTAGTTACAACGCGGGTGGCCGCGGTCGAGCATGAGCAGACGACAGTCGGCTTCTTCCTGATGTACGTAATTATGATTGAAATTCGAAAGCACATTTTCACTTACTTCAGCCTGTTTGTTTAGCTTCTTCAATAAATATGCACAATAACAGTAGCAAGAAGCACACTGATCCAAACCCCTTCTTGATTAACGTCAGCTATTTGCCCATAGAACCGTGTATAGGAGTCGGATTTTGGTTGGTAACAACTTTATTGATCGTCCTGCACAGCTTTCTCCTACGCGGCCTTAGGTCTCCCACGTGGGGATGTGGAGGTGTTGCCTCGCCGCCGCCTCGCCGGCCTCCTGAATGGCCCAGAGTTGGTCACCGAGGCTAAGGCTGCGCAAGGCAGCGGCCCACCGCGGTGGAGCTGTACCGGAGTTAGCACCGTGCGGGTTTTTGTTACAGTCCCAGAGAAAGTGAGTTAAAGTGGCTATATCAGTGTGGCAGACCTGATATCTTACGACATAAGGGGTCTATAAAAGTGTGAGGAGCAGGCTTCTGTTGAAGAAAGAGCGTTTGAGAGGACGGCGACTTCGCGCTCCGGTCGAGAGCGTCACGTGCCGCGCACTACTGCAAAGCTTGGCTGAGGTGTTCACAGCAGCGCATGTTTTAGTGCGAAAGCAATGCTTGACTCATTGGGCGCTTTGCCGGTGTCCGGCGATGGTGGTACACTTAATGGTAGAAACGCTAAACTGTAAAATAAGAGATTTATGTAGAGTATAAAGAAAGGTCACAATGGTACCGAAAGTGTTTATACGGACCATATCTATGTATAATTAACTGAGAGATTTAAACAAAATTGGGAATGCGTTTGCCCGTAGGCGGGTTCGAGCCCAGGCCACCACGAGGAAGCTTTGCAGTGAGAGCCAGAGGCGCTACCCCTACTCCACGGCAGCAGGTGTTAACGGTGAGACGAAGGAGCGCCAATAGCTCGCGCGGCGCGCCTACCGGTTCGTGACGTCACAAAAAGGGGGGGGGGGGGCTCGGTGCACCTGCTGCGCGGAGTGCCTAGCTGTTTGTGACGTCAACGAAGTGGGCTTGCCACTTTTATACAGAAGGACGCGCGTGTTGGCTTGTCTCCATTGCGTGTTGCAAAATGGATCCAGGAGCACCTACCTCAGCGGCGGCTACCTTATGAAACAAAAAATGAGTCATAATAGTTTCCCAATGTAATCCCCCACAAAGTGTGACCTTTAGCCCGCGGCAGAGTTTCGGCCTCCCGAATTTTTTTTCACCAAGCCCAAAGAATGCACGGTCCAGGACCCCTTTGATAAAATGGCTTCATTTATCAGTCGGCGAGGACGGAGGAACGGGAGAGAAAAGACATTTTATTGCCAGCCACCAATATCCTCCCACTGTATCATGCTTAACAGAAATATTCATAATTATCACCTAGAATCTGACATATGCATCCTTTGCAACCTGACTGCTACCAGTACATGTAGGTGGTTATTTCTTTTGCTTCTGCAACGCGAATTTGATGTTAACAGTAGTCTACAACCGCCTCTCTCTTCACTTGCTCTAGATCGTACGGTTTCATCGTGTTTAGCGATGGAACTAGTCATGGCAGTGGTTGGTTGCGCTGTCACTCCGCTTTCTGCGAATTTGGCTTGGTCGCTTGTCTATGGAGCGCATGAATAATTTGATGGCTTACGCACACGCGTACACAAACATACACGCGCGCAAGAATGCATGAAAATAAGCACGTACATACACACACAAGCATTCAGGTACATAACTACACACACACGCATACGCAAGCACACACTGCACTACAGTATACAAGCTGTCCCAGCTAACTTTAGACAGCTTAAAAACATGCGAATTCCACGTAGCTGGGCAGGTAATGTTGTTTGCTGTCGCTTGCAGATACTCAAATTATGTATTTTTCATTATACCTAATTAGATAATTAGTCCTAAATATATTATTTAACTTCTCAAACATTATAATTAGATGAAAAATGCCAATGAAAAAATTGTACAGAGAGAGAGAGAGAGAGGAATATAGGAAGGCCGGGATGTTAACCAGTCAAGAGTCTGGTTGTCTACCCTGTGCTGGGGGATTGTGAACTCCCCCCGCGCATGCCAAATTGCCGCGTGTCTGGCGGCTCGAGGCACATTGCGTCTATTCGCAGGCTTCTTTCAGGTTCGGAAAAACACTTTTATGTAGCACGTATTGAGTAATAGTAAGATGTATCTGCATGTTTCTCTACAATTTTCTCGTTGACAATTTTCATTTCATCATAATATTGTAGAAGTTGAATAATTAACTAGCACTGGTTATGTAATGAAGTTGAATGAAAACAAAATATTAAGCTGAGTATTTCCAAGCGACAGCGAACAACATTAATTTGGTTCTGTCCAGCTACGTGGCATTCGCACATTTTTAAACTCAGGCTAAATTTATCTGGCGCACCCCGTATATGCGCCTACCTGGCTAACTAGCTGTTAATAAGCAATAAAGAAGGCACGTTATGACATTTTAATTGACAGAGCAGCCGGGAATCCGGCTTGATACGTTTCAGCTGCAAGAAAAAGAAAACTTTCACTCTAGTCGGTAACTTGTTGCTTTTGAGCAAAGTATACTCTCGCATTTGGTTGTGTGCATGCAAGGACTCCGGAAGTAATGCTCCGGTCTAGTAGATGCTAAAGCGGAAACGAAAAAGAGAGGCAGAAAGGAAAAGAAAAGACGAGATTCGGGCGCGAAACCGTAATAAATATAACTCTCTCGTGCTAATTAAGTCTGGGACAGCAGCCGCGTCTTCCTTTTACTATATGGCATTACCATGCAGTCACGGGAAATGTCTCCTTCTATCTAGGGACCTCTGTCGGGGCTCGGTGAACCTGTTGCCATGTGACTCTGTAAAGGTTAGTGGCAGGGCAGAGCGGGAGCGTTCCTATTCCAAAACTGTGTGAGTTTGGCAACCAAACGCGTCATATCAATAGCAGTGACGTCACGGAACTGCTATGCCGCAAGCGCCTGGACATACTGGGTGAATTTGTATGGCCCTGTCACGATATTTTACATAATTTAGCGTCAAGACAACCAGCAAATGTGACATTGAAAAATTACTTTTGAGAACCTGCAGGCTACATAGACACTTACAGCTTCCCGCATTTTTAATATCACGCGGGCGTTGACCACCGAGCCATTGAGCATTTATGGCCCGCTTCGCTGCTTCGTATGCTAGCAATTTCGGCACAACGACATAGCGAGAACTCTAAAGCGCTAGCTCATAACCATCACGCTGGCAGCGAGACAAAGATCGCTTCCCTCACTCCGCTTACAAAGCCGATTGAGCGGAGCGTGAGAGTTTGTCTGCTTGGCTTCTTCGTCGTCTTGAAGCCGAGCTGATAGCGCATCGCTCGCGTATCGACAAGAAGCAACGCGCTTATCAAATGCGAAGTCTATGCACTTCCCTGCAGTGCCCCAGAGCGTGAAACCTGAGCGGAGCGTAAGCAGCGCACAACTAAACGCGTCTGTTATAAGAAAAATGGGAAAGCTGTGTTTGCGCTATACTTAAACGACTACGGATCTTTCTTGGCCATTCGCGGCAATCAGAGCAGACAACGCACCTTATTTTACTGAAGCGGGAACAGTACAACAACTTGGTCCTTCGAACTCCGTTGCAGCGGTGGGTTGCCTTTGCATGGCGCCGTCGTCTAATCAACTCCAGTGTATAGCGCGCGCGCGCACTGATCTCTCGATGGCCGATAGGAGAACCGTGCTGCGAATAAGGAGGGCCCTATTCACCTTGAAGAAAACTTACTACGCGCTCCTGGGTTGACGGCAGGCTGGGAGTGGAGTAAGCAAAACGAGCGTGATAAGTTCAAGTTTGGCGCATCGTCCAGGATATCTACGCACTAGACGTCTCCTTGCCTGTCTCCAGGCGCATTCGGTATGCCAAGGTCGCGCTAGATTATTCTATCGCGAGCGCTCGCTCTGTCAGATTGACGCTGCTGCAGAATATGTAGCGCAGTAGGTAGCATAAGGCTGTGACTGTCAAGCTAGCTGCAAATGCGCAAAGGTATAATTAGTTCTAATTCACCCAATGTGAGCTTTAAAAGGATTATAATATACCCTTGTGGCGCGGCCACCATGACAACGATGGATAACATTTTGGTTATTGATGCTGCTATAGAGCTAGACTTTCCACTGGGTTCATTTGATCGTGCTAGCTGCTGACCTTTCCGAGTTTTTGTGCGAGTAAATGGCCCGCTTTCATTCTTAGCTCTCATCCTTTGATCCATGGCTATATATAGATACGAAACAGCCGCACATTGTGGCTGCACTGAAGAGGAGGAAGACGACGCTTTCCCGATTGCTATAGGGTTGCCATCTTTGCCACAGTTGGCCTACGTGTAAATATATTGTTCATTGTCTTGTGTACCAGCTACACGTAACATTATTTGGTGGAGGTGGACGATCCCCGTACCCGCAATGCAGCTGATCGCAGCGGTCGCAATGCTCACAGTGCAACTTCGGTTCCTGCTTGCGGCACTATATGTACGCAAGTGTCCATGCCAGAAGCCATGACTTGCGTCACAACTGCCTCCCCAACCTCAGGATCCTGGCGTTTTCACTGGAGTCGGCAGTCCCGATGTTGACGAATGGCTTCGCTTGTACGAACTTTTCAGCACCTGTCACAGGTGATCGATCCAACTACTATGCTCGCAAACGTTCCCTTCTACCTCAAACGACACTCTGAGGGCATGGATCCAGACTCGCGAAGAGTTCAGGAGCTGGGATCTCTTCAAAACGAAGCTCCACGACCTTTTTGGCAATCCATTTGGTCTCAAACTCAATGCAAAGAAAGCCTTTGCCGCACGAGTACAGACGTCGACTGAGTCCTATAGGTGTCGTACATTCTCGATGCCTTGTCCCTTTGCAGCAAGGGCGAGCCGAACATGTCGGTTAAGGTTATGAGGTTAAGGTTAGTCACGGCCTCAAACGCTGTGCTGACGACGCCTTCAACCTACTGGTGCATAACTTCACCAGAATCGATACGATCCTCAGAACAGTCGGCGGCCCCTTGATTCCCGTCACCTGATCCTTCTTCGGCGCCGACCCCCTTAATATCTGCCGTCATCTGCCAAGAACTCTAAAATATCAGCCTTCACTCCATTCGTCTCAGGCGCTCTAAACATCTCCTTCGTTACGAGCCCTTATCGACTGGCTGGGGTCAACGCCTGGTGACGCCTCTCTTCAGGTATTTCTCCTCAAATAGGGGAGATTATACTGCTCTAATTTTGATCCCCATGGCCCTGACTTTCTGCTCGTCATCACATCATACCTGCATTCGACTGTCCTCCACCAACTTCAAGACGCTTCCATGGCTGCGCACTTGGCCGTCTCGTGCGCATATGACCGTGTACGCCGTCGCATCTTTCGGATAGGTCCCACGCAATTACTAACTGGTAGTGGCCGTAGCTTTCTCTTGAAAGTCGTCGAATACATCCTCCGCTCCTGCTCGACAAGGCACAAATTCTGCACATAATACCACCCGCAGACCAGCGGCGTCACGGAGTGCCTCAACCAGACTATCGGCGACATGACCAGACTATCGGGACGGTGCTTCTACTGCCGGGGGTGGTGATATGGCGCAGCCGCCACAGTGTGACTGCACTGAAGAGGAGGAAAACGACGTGTTCCCGATGGCTACAGGGTCACCATCTCGGCCACCGATGGCCTAAGTGTACACAGCCTCGCGCATCAGCTACACGTTGCAATAATAAAACAGTAGTAGCATTCCAAGCCTTTTGTTCAGCTAAGCTTCCCAACCTTCATTAAATTTACACGCATCGAGGGCGCTATAACGTAAAGCTATTCCACACTTTTCTATTCCAATTCTGCAATCAGCCATCCACGATTGGTAAAAAAAATTTGGAGTCACCACCCACTGCACATGTCTGTCACGCGACGTCGCGAAAACCGCGAAAGCGCCCATCTGATATGAAATGTGCACACTGATTATGCATGATTAGAACGAACCTAAGAAAAATAATAATCTCTGATTCAAGGCCTTTTTTGTCATTAGCGAAAAAGGAGTTATTTGACCAGTTGCTATTGGTCAAATGTCCTCGGGCTACGCCCAATGTACCTGTCTGCCACGTGACGTCACAAAACCACGGAAACTCACCACGTCAAAGTGACGTGTATGCGTCAAAGATGCATCATTATGCCGAACAAAACTGAACATTTTTCAGAATAGCCGGACATTGCCCCATTCCAAAAGGAATAGAAATGGCTGCCCGCCGATGGCTGTGGCACTGGCTTCTCAGAGCTCCCGGGAGCACGGATTTCTTTGCGTATAATATTTTGTATGGCAGTATAACGTCATAGCAGTATATCGTGATATATGCGGCATAGCTCTATCAACTCTATGTTGTAGAGGATCTGTTTCAACGGCATTCTTAATCTTGCGTTGCACGCCACCGCGATTTTCTACCAACCACCGCAAGCTAAGTAAGGGGAAGCGTACTAATCGCAGACGCAGGCACCACCCTCCTCATCCGGCTATCTATTTTCACTGCGCTGGCACGGCGCCATCGAAACTCTCCATTTGAGCGTGCTCCTCGCCTCTTCTTAGCCAATTAGATATGAAAAACTGCTTAATGCATGCAATGGTAACCTCTTTGAAAGCGAAAGAAAGTGACATTCTATAAACGAGAAGCGCCTTTGATTGGGCTTTTCAAACAACGCTGCGGGTTACTGCCTGATGCTTGCTTCGGTGCTTCCATAAATTTGACGTCGAGAGCTTGGAACAAAAATAATTAGAATAGTTTTGCGTTACAGGGCTCCAGCGCGCACGTACTTTTACTTTAGGTCCATATAGCCGGTCCCTTGCGATACATTCTTGGCGTACGCTAATTATCATTTGTCGCATTTAGACCTCGGTGCCCCGAGGTGGGAAGCAAGAGCTGAAGGGAAAATAAATCTAGGAGCATTGTCTCCACCTCAAAGAGAGTCAGCCGTCACAGCTATGAAACCGCAACCATAAGTGTAAACGAAGAACTTAACCTGACTGCTCGGGGGAAAAGAAACGCCACAAGGAGCAGTTGAACGCCATAGAAAGCCGTTGTTCTAGGTTCAATTTCAGTACATAGCCATAAAAGATCACGGCCGTTGCTTCGAACTGCTCTTGTACTCCCTTCCACCATCGATGAGGACACCGAGCACAAAAATTGGTTTAGAAGTACTCGGTTCTAGAAATTCTTCTGTTATTGTGTGAAGTAGTAGACGTTTTTATCTAGGCAGGAATTGACTTGGGGCATATGAAGAAACGGAGATAGTAGGGCAATTCTCGTCTCACAAAAGAGAGTCAATATGGACTTTTATGTTAAGAGGGCAACGTGTATTATGGAAGAGTGTTTAGCCAGTTTTAAATGAGGCTATATTCATGTCGAGCGCTGATACCGGCTTGTGTAGCGTTTCGACTCAAAGTGATAGTGGTTGCAACGAAAGGCAATGGCAGGTGTAGTGTCCCAACCACCTCATCCTTTCGATGGCACAAAGCGCTAGCCCTGGTTCCTCAGCTCTGTTCAAAACAGCATAGTATTGCGACAGTTGGTTTATACTCATGATTGTAAGCCGATCAAGGTAGGGAGCGGGCGCGTTTGTAATCTCTGTTAGGTTCTTCGTGTATGCTACTGTGACATTTGCGCGATGCGAGAAGTTACGGCTATACGCAACACAACGCAGAAAATCGGCTATTCTTTCATGGTTCTGTGGATCCACTATGGATCACCACTGAGCACCAAGAGATTACCGCTTGTATTTGCAGAAAGAAACAGCTTTTAGATACAAAAGGGCGTAGTGAGGAGTCACCAGGGATCAAGGATTATACACAACAGCTGCGTCTTTGCGTGAAACAGGAGACAATTTTGTTCGAAGTAAGGCTACTTTCACACTTGGTCACGAAGGAGGCGGAAGCGGTAAGAACGCCAAGAAACGCGCTCGCTTTTCCACGAGCGCTTGATTTGGATGCAAATTTCTCAGGAGCTGGGGATTAGCAGAAGGCGCAGTAGCAGAGCGTTGCCGTGTCCATACTTCTCGCGTTTTTACAGAGCTGGATGAATCTATCACCGCCGCTCTCGAGGCGTCAGCTTCTTCAGCTGTTCCTTGCAAATCTAAAAAAAAAAGCATCAGGTTAGGCGGATCAAAACTATTTCTTGTTCTTCTAAATTCGTCGTTAAGGTCAGTGCTGGCGAAATTGCACGCAATCCCTCCTTCGGTTGACTAATGAGTAAATTAATGAACATACTGCTTGAAATTGCGGGATACCGAGTGCCACCACACGAACAAGTGTACTCACAGTACGTAGATTTGAAGAAAGCGGTGGCGGCGGTAGTAAAGCAAATGTGAACATGCATTTCGGACACATCCGCCCACTTTGGTGTCATCGTTCTCTTTTCCCTTACCAAGTCTGAACGAAGCGTGAAACTAAGCGATGCAGGAAAGCACTCTTTACCCGGCTCAGTGGTCCATCGAGTTGCCAGGACGCACGTCTGTTTCGTCGTCGTTGCGTGCAGCAGAACGATGCAGTTAGCGCTGTGGCACCGCGGTATGCTATAAGGGACACCGTTAATTATTGGCATCTCTTGTCGCTCAGTAAAAAGAATGCAGTTCGTGACAAAGACGTTCTGGGAAATAATCCAGCCCGGTGGTTAAAGTACCTTCTAGGAGTCATTTGTAGAGGAATTCTGGCTTCTTGACAAACTCTGTAGCGTTAAAATGATTGGCAGTGCCGTTTTCTGTAGGGAACTGATAGCTTACCTACATGCAGAATACACCGGCATCTCCGTCATCAGTATCTTTAGTTACATACATGCGAAAGGCAGTGGCAACTCGAATGGGCTCACTTCCCCAATAGCCCTCAATTTTCACATTGACGATAACGTTGCTATTTCCAATGGAACACTTTGTGCTCCTATACAGCTTGACACGCACGCATTTCTCGCTGTATACTAAACAAAGGAGAAGTTTCTAGTTCAGCTATCTTTCTTTAGGTTATTTTTTTTACCGAGCTTCGAAGCTTGGAGCACTCCGATGAAGGCCGCGCCGTCAACGGGACCATAAAGGCTCGAGTGGCGCTACAAGAGTTCTACGGAAAACACGGGGAAGGCGTAAGATGAAAATTCAAGACAATGAGCAAAACAAGAACAAGGTAAAAGCGGGAGCCAACGTTTCGATAAGTGGATTAGACTTTTTCAAAGCATATCCCCTTGACCACTTGTGTTTGCAATAACAACTGCAAGAGTTGTTATTGTAAACAGTGCCGATATTAATTTAATAAGCTCTGTCACCCAAAAGTTGAACACTATGAGTGGTAGGTTCTTGAGAAATTGTACTTATTGATGCTATTATGCGATATGAATGTCTCTCGCGATTTCAACAAACAACAGGCATTCTACGTCCCTCGCCGCTACTGTGTAGAACACTGGAACACAGCACTTGTCTGAGCGTACGGGCTGTTTAGCAGGGAAGACATTCGTTCGCAAGAGAGTGCGTGCTTTTAAACACGCCCTGCCAATGGGACATGTACCTACTGTATGTGTGTGTCGTTTTTGCGTTGCTTAGGCAATATCAGACTCTGAGTGCCCCACCTGATTCGCTAAGGCACCTTCGACACCACCAGAAAACCAAATGAATGTGGTCTGTCATTTTGTTTGCGACCGATCGCTTACAGCTCCAGCCGTTACCATTGCAAGACGAGAAGGTTAAGCGTATGTGACTTGCCAAATCGGCACCGCACGTATGCCATAAAAGCCACTTCGTAGCCGCCGGTGCCGCCAGCAGAAGGCACTGTATGTAGTCGTGAGAGACTGTGAACGTAAGAGCTTGAGCATCCATTTTTTTCGGTAATAAATTAAGAGTTACCTTATACTCTCGGGCCCTGTAAATGGCCTAGAAATGGCACCACTGGACGTGGAAACCGGAATACTGATGTCGTTAGTGCTACCGGTGCTTTCTAAGCAAGCGAACTATAAAGAATAAAATGCAAACACGGCACTAATCTGCGATTGTCACGAAGCGGGAGATAGATTGCAGGCATCATTATGCAAAACTCCAGGCAGCGATTGAGAAAATTATTAAAAAGCGACTTGCTTTCCGCGATCATGGCCGTGAGAGGGCTGGGTTATTGCACGGCGCATAGGGCCGCATAAAGCTTCTTCACAGAGAGCTCGTTTTTCTGAAAAACAAACAGAAAGAAGGCAGAGAAAAAAAATGTGATCCAGGATAAAAACGTTCATTCTCTCATACTTTCCTTTTTCTTCCCATTAGATTCTGGAAAGTAAAAGACTGGACTGTAAATAAAAGCTCACTCGAAAGGCGATGGTAAGCGACGTTGAGGGTAGCACTTTTCTTCTTCGGCTTGATTATTCCACAGCTGGTAATAAGGAACCGTCCAAAGGAGGCAAGTAGATTTTCCTTGCGTGCCTGAAAGAGATGGCTTAGGAGCGCGACTAGACGCGAGAAATGTGTCCTGTTGAGACTGGCATGTAGCCATTGAAAAGGAGCGTTCATCATTGTGCCCATGTGATTATACGAGGCACTAGTGGCGAGTAGCGGATTAGGCGGTGCTGCGTTTCGGGAATGATGCTTAATTGTGCGCTGTAACACGCCTTTGCAATATTTCTCTTACATTTCTTTTATTTGTATTTTTGTCTGGTGGGAGGAAACGTTCTTTTGCTGCACGTGCTGAGAGAACTGGAGGTTGATGCACCTTCATTACACCGCATCGATGCCTCTAGATTAGTTAACATAAAAATTGTGTTTCTTTCTTTCTCGACGTCGCTCTCGCGGATTTCGCGGGCAGACTGAGCAGAGGCTAGAGGCAAGAAAAAGTTTCTGCGGCAACCGCGAGCACATTAACGCGGGAGAGGTGGCGGCTACATTGAAGTCATGCGCCTCATTAATGGACTCCTTCGATCCCCACCTTCATCATCGGACACGTTTCCTTTGAAGCGATGGCTTAGCGAACTCCAAGAAGCTTTCCGTTCTCCTCGTCCTCTCTAGAGTATGAGGCGCCAGCTCACATAGGGAAGGTGGCGACGCGCACTGAAGTTCTTGATGCACTGCGAGTGACGTTTATGCGGCACTCAGATGTGTTTTGAAGCCATCTTTGGAGAACTGAACTCTTGGAATGATCGATGTACCGGAATGATCGGATGTACCGGAACTCTTGGAATGATCGATATAGCGGCTTTGAGATCAAAGTAGCTATCAAGCAGCAAGTTCGGAATACGATAGAATAGTTTTTGCTTATAACTCGGTGTAATAATGGTTATTAGGACAAAAAACATTGGGGATGCTGGTGACCCATATAATTATACTGGCGTTGTTATAGACATAACCGCAGGGATGTGAGTGAAAGGCTGAATAATAAACAAGCAAGGGTGAATATGAAAAGAGAGTAAGGAACGAATAAAGTATATAGAATTTATTACTTTGATCAGCTTTTACGGGGAAAATTACTGTCGCTGAATAATATGCGATATGGCACAGTGGAGAGGTTAACTTCAAGTTGTAGCTCCAAATTTTAAATAATTCCTGTTTTGCTAGCTGGAATCTTTAATGTATGACGTAACGCGAAGTTCAGGGATTTGCGCAATTTCACACATGATACAGAGTGGAGCTTGGCGCGCTATAGCCTAGTTACTGATAGCGGTCCTTTTATCGGGATATGTGAGACGTGCGCGAAAGTAACTCGGAAATGAATAAACAAAGAAAACTATTTGATTTCGGAAACAAAAATGGTGAGCGCAAAAGCAGAGGATGGTAAGAGACACAGGGACAATAGAAGTGTACACAGTGGCAGGCAAGTATCAAATGGTCAGCGGCGGCGCCAGTTTAGGTTCTGGGCCCGCTTCCAACGCCCCGCGCCTGACATTTCCTCTGTTGGTGCTACCTAGCGCAATCCGCCTTTTGCGACGCCGAACTGCTCGTGCACAGCGCCCTAGCGGCTGAGGACCGAAGCGGTTTGGCAGGAGCACGGCGGGACTCACTCGGAGTCCGGCCGTGGCAGGCGCTGCACTTGTCATTTCAGTAGGACGCAAGCCGTTTCTCTTAGACTGTTACAGACCGGCACATATCCGTGTCTGACCATTCTACACGAAGTTTACGCCGACGTATGTAGCGACGACGCCTGCCCGTCCTGCGGGCAGACCTCCACTCTAGCACATTTGGGGCCCTATAACGTAGAACTAGTCCAATATCTTTTTATTCCAATCTCCTGACGTCAAATTCGCGTAACCGCCGACGCAAGTATCGGGCAGTCACTCAAAGGGTTGTCTGAACAGACCAATCAAATGCTCTCCTCGTTCACAGGAGGTCACTTTCGTATGCTTGATCAACGAATATAATTGCCTACACTGAGTGGCTTGTCTTATCTAATTGGCTCACAAGAGGCGACGAACACGCTCAAGTAGAGAGGGATTCGATGGGGCCGAGCCAGTGCGCTGAAAATCGATAAGCGGATGAGGAGGGTGGTGCCAGAGTCTGCGATTGGTCCGATTTCCCTTACTTAGATGGCGGCGGCTCGTCGACAATCGCGGCGACATGCAACGGAAGCTTAAGAATGACGCTAAGACGGATCCTCATCAAAGACTAGTCGGCAGAACGAGGTCGTAAATGTGCCGAAAGTGCTCGAAAACGTTACACGGCCACACAAGAAGTTCTATTACTCGCGAATAAACCCATGCTCTCCGGCAGGTACGAGTATCCTGTGCCTTAGCGATCGGCGGCAGCCATCTTCTATTCCTTTTGTAACGGGGCAGTCTGCGGCTATTCAGAAAAAAAGTCAGTTTTGTTGCATCTTTAACGCGTACACGTCACTTTGATGCCGTGAACTTTCGTGGTTTTGTGACGTCGCTTGAGAGGCAGGTGAAGTGGATGCAGCCCAAAAACTCTTCACCAATAGCCGAGGGCTAATGGCGAAAAGGCGTCGAATCAGAAATAACTATTTTTTTTTGTTAGGTCAAATCATGCATAATCAATGTGTACAGGTCATATCAGATCTATCGCGGTTTTCGTGACGTCGCGCGACAGACTAGTGAAGTGGGGGTGGTCCAAAAAAGTTTTTGACCAATCGCGGAGGGCTGATTGCACAATAGGAATAGAAAAGTTTGGAGTAGTTTTACGTTATAGTGCCCTGCTTTGGGAGGCGGGTCGAAGTACCCCAAGTTTAGCAAGGAAGTGTGGGATTCGCTTCTGCGCAGCCCCGCTCTAGACAAGCAAATCCTGGCTATCCGGTGTGCCCACGACCGGGCCGCTGGGCTAGGCCTGCCGGTCCCGACCTGGGGCTAGCCGGGGTACGCGACGGGTTCGCGACCTTGCCGGACTTCCAATAAAGGCCTTTCACTCACTTGTCAGCCTCGCCATTCTCGCTGCCACGCGCACGCAACGCCTTTCGAACATTACTGCCATGAAAAGTTGGCGCAATGCCAATTTCGTGTGTCACTTATGGCTGCACCTCCCATGACCATCCCAACAGGACAGTGCAGTTATTTTTTTTCGATTTCCGCCGGTAAAAGGAGATCGACAGCGCCGTGAAGCCTGTATTAGGGCTGTGAAGCGACAGGATGCGCAAGGACGTGCATGGCAGCCATCAGCTGCACTTCGGCTGTGCGGGAAGCACTTCGTGGCATGTATGTGTTGGCATATGTAGTTTACCTCTCTGATGTTGTCGTTACTGGCTCCTACGAATAATCTCGACAAAGACGCAAGTGTATGTTTGACCTAGCGAAACAAACGATCTCTGAGCTCGCGCGTGCCGGATAAGTGAAACGCGAAGTGTGTTTTTGTTTCTTTTTTCCCCTATTTTTTGCTATCGTCTCTGTGCGGACGGCGCTAGAACGCCGTCGTTTCGCGACTTCCCACCATGCACACTTAAAGGGAAGCTGAAACGGTTTTCAATTTCCATGAATTGCTGGGATTGGGAAGAACAGACCTAATAATTTACGGTTCCGAAATTTTTTTTCTTCGTTTTGTTAATATAAGGGGCGCAAATCGCTTTCTAAATCACACCCGCGGACACGCCCCCATCGCTTCCCGGAGCGCCGGGTCAGGTGGTTACCAGAGGAGAGAACCGGCGAGAGTGACGTCATTCGCGGGGACCGAGCTGCCGGAACGGCGTGCTGGCATGTGCTGGCATGCCTCTTGCCGTCCTGCGCTTTACTGAACGACATTACGAGAGATCTGCCGCCGCCGCCGCTCACGTTTGTTTTCTTTTGCGATTTTCGTAAACTGTTCTTTCGTGAAGCTGCCCGTCACGGCAGCTTCACGGGCATGCTCGCGCGAGCAAACGCCGCTGGCACGCTGCGAAGCATAGACGGAAACGCGCGCGGTAATAAATTTTTGGTGACCGGACTTCGTGCGTAGCTTCCACAGCGTTGCACCTGAGGTATGAAATAGAGTGTAGGCTTGCCTAGTGACATTCGACTACGGTTGCAGTTATCGTGTTTACCACAGGGCCGTGCTAAAACTGCCTAATATCTTTACGTCAGCATTTGCATGGAGCACGCATACCGATTCTTGATCGAGCCACAATCGCAAAGTCGTTGAACCATAGTATGAATATTGCACATATAATACCTTTGGCCATACCTGGATGTGTATGATAAGCAACTTCTATGACTGTACCTCGCAGCACTGCATGTGCGCGCTTTGAAACGCGGCACTTACGTTCGCCATCGTGTATCAACACTCAAAAAACCACGGGACTTTAGAGAAGCAGCGGCAAGGTGCTTGACATCGCGGAATTGCACCCGTGTTTACAATCAAATGAGAAGTTAGTGCTTGGGCATTCTTCCAGCAGGAAGTTCCCAGTGACACTTTAGCACATTTTTTTCTCCCGTCATTGGAACGTGCAGCTACATGAAAAAAAAAGACAGCATCATCATCATCATCATCATCAGCCTGGTTACGCCCACTGCAGGGCAAAGGCCTCTCCCATACTTCTCCAACAACCCCGGTCATGTACTAATTGTGGCCATGCCGTCCCTGCAAACTTCTTAATCTCATCCGCCCACCTAACTTTCTGCCGCCCCCTGCTGCGCTTCCCTTCCCTTGGGATCCAGTCCGTAACCCTTAATGACCATCGGTTATCTTCCCTCCTCATTACATGTCCTGCCCATGCCCATTTCTTTTTCTTGATTTCAACTAAGATGTCATTAACTCGCGTTTGTTCCGTCACCCAATCTGCTCTTTTCTTATCCCTTAACGTTACACCTATCATTCTTCTTTCCATAGCTCGTTGTGTCGTCCTCAATTTCAGCAGAACCCTTTTCGTAAGCCTCCAGGTTTCTGCCCCGTAGGTGAGTACTGGTAAGACACAGCTATTATATACTTTTCTCTCTTGAGGGATAACGGCAACCTGCTGTTCATGATTTGGGACTGCCTGCCAAACGCACTCCAGCCCATTCTTATTCTTCTGATTATTTCCGTCTCATGATCCGGATCCGCCGTCACTACCTGCCCTAAGTAGATGTATTCCCTTACGACTTCCAGTGCCTCGCTGCCTATTGTAAATTGCTGTTCTCTCCCGAGACTGTTAAGCATTACTTTAGTTTTCTGCATATTAATTTTTAGACCCACTCTTCTGCTTTGCCTCTCCAGGTCAGTGAGCATGCATTGCAATTGGTCCCCTGAGTTACTAAGCAAGGCAATATCATCAGCGAATCGCAAGTTACTAAGGTATTCTCCATTAACTTTTATCCCCAATTCTTCCCAATCCAGGTCTCTGAATACCTCCTGTAAACACGCTGTGAATAGCATTGGAGATATCGTATCTCCCTGCATTCCAATGGCGGCCTGTCCGGAGCCAGTGATTCTTAGTACCCTCTGCTGCGTCGCAGGTCTGACCGCCACACTCCAGGCCTGTTTGTGCAATTTTATCAACACGCGGATTTTTTTTTTTAATCCGGTGGAAAATAGCCGGCACCAAAAAAAAAAAGACATACGTACCAGCTAAGATTTCCAACGCGCGAGAAGGTGCACAAATCGCTCTCGCTGTTGGCACGCTCAACATCGTCGTTGCCGCCATCGTTTTCCGTATCGGCTGTCAGTTCGAACATGTACGGCGAAAATACAAGCTGTCCGAGACAGCGAGAACGTTCCATAATGCTTACGACTCAGCTATGAAGCCAGAACAGAACAGCGTGCTACGCTCCGATACGGCGGCGCCGACCGGCGACTGCCGCGAATGACGTCACAGCTGCCGCGACCAATCACGGGCAACAGCGGCGTTCGCGCGATGCCCTGAGGTGCTGGTGTGCGTTGTCTTCAAAAAACAGACACTTGCGTTTGTTTCCGCTCTTTTTGAACCAGATATTCGTGTTCAGGGGACTCAAAACTGTAGAATGCCGCAGAGAACTCATTTTTTTCTAAAAGTGTTTCAGCTTCCCTTTAAAGCTTTATAAACGCTCAGCGAACGCTCGTGACGTCGGCGTAGTTACCTGTCGGAGCCAAGCGCGCCTGCACTGGCGGGCTGACGGGGGAAACAGCGTGCACGGCGGAAGTAGCTCATGGTGCTAGTTAGGAATCGTTGCTGGTAGTCTTTTCGTAATTCTTGTCGGCACTAGTATTTACTTGCAGAAGGCTTATGCTCGCTCAGCGAATAGTGATGCAGTACGGTATGTACTAAGACTCATTTTCCCGTGCCGCGTCTTCTGGAGCCGAGTGGCGCGTCCTTTTGTGTAAATGACACATTGCAGGGGTGCCTTCGCTGTCGCCCAGACATCTGGACTTCATACCAACGCTGTTTTCGTACACGGACCAGTTCAGAAAAAAAAAAGAAGAAAAGGACTCAGTCGACTGCTATGTTCGCACCGCGGCGCGTTCTAAGAGGGAGACAGGCGCACTATAAACAGGGGGTATCACCGATTCAGGGCACTCTGACAATTTCTTTGCCATTTTTGTAAATATACGCGCACTCTACGTGGGTACCTAACGCATGCAAATTGGCATTCTGTTGACCTCCCCACTGCCTGTGTATGTATGTATGCCTAGCAATATACGGCACACCATAAAGCAAGACATTCAGTGGTGAAACATGATATTTGCCCTAAGAACTAAACCTCATGCCATATTCGAGTCATGCGTTTTTGTGCGTACTCATTCTGTTTTATTGCTTATTCACTTTACGCCACAGGTGCAGCGGTTTCAGGTCAAGGAGGAGCTTGTAAAGCTTTGCCGAAGGGTTTCTTCGAGCCGTTCATCACGCTGAAGAAACCTCCGGGTACAAAGCACTCACCAGCTAAAATTAGAACGAACGCGGCGCACAGCATGGGATGAAAAAAGCGGCGAGAGCGAAAAGGCGCGACGAGAAAAGCTCAGAGTAGGACGCAGCAGAACTATGAGGCAGAAAGCGGAGGAGAGAGTGGGGAAATGGTAAGGAGGAAAGTGGAGTGCCGGCGGCAACCAGGCATGCGACCATCGCGGAACGAAAGCGCTGGCGTGGGCTTCAGACTGTGGGACTTCAGTGGGACTTCTGTGCTCATTCGTGACATACAGAGGGATTAAATCCTTCCACGTCGTGCAAATCAAGAGAGAATGAAAAGAAAAACATGCCAGGAGGTCCTCGATACTCGCTTCTTTTTTCATATAGCTGTTATTCCCCACTTAAGAAATTATGTCAGTGGACCAGTACATTTTTGTGAAATGGAAAAGAGCTCGCTGGAATGTTTTGGTATTGTAAGGTGAGGATGACTGCTATTGCGTCCAACTCAAAGAATATCTAAGAAATATCTAGCTAATGAAATTTGCATGTTGGGAAAAAGAAAAGGGACGCCTCTTCAAAATCTTGGTTTTAGAACCTTTCCACGGCGTGATTTGCTGGGACCCTACGGGAACAGCTACTCCTTAAGTTAGAATTTGGACAAACTCAATGATGACATTATCTGCCATTTAGTGAAACCGTAAGGAGCGTATGAACCAAAATGGCAGCGCGTCTTGATATGTCATCCCTACTCTAACCACTGGTGGTAGATCCTCATGGACTGAATGGCACTGTAGCTACGTAAACGCGCTGTTTGCTGCGTAAAGGATTCTACAGTTTTCTTCAATAGGCGTTTTCTCTAGGCACGAAATTATCAAGACTCAATAGCGTACCCCAGAAAGCATACAGGAACACCAGTGCGTCACTTTTCGGCGAAGCCGTCACAGGTTCTAGTGTCAGCAGTTGTGTCAAGGCGGCCTGAAACATAGGCACATGGGTAAAGTAAAAATGTGGCAATAGTTTATATAATAGGGTACTTGCAGTTGCACTGTGCATGTACTACGTGCGCGATGATGTTAGCCCTTGAGTTTCAAGGACTGAGCACATGAACGGGATAATGAATGCATAACAGCAGCAGGCCCTCCTTGGAATCATTCAGTTGGCGAGGTTGATGTGGGCACAGACTACAAGCTGGAGCTTCTCTTGACAGCATTGTTCTTGTTTTTTGTGTCCCACAGAATCCTTACGGTGTTATGTACAAACACCCGGCTGCTCTTTGACCTAGCTTGTTAACGTTAGATGTCGCAGTTGGAATGCTTGCCAGTAACCCCGCCAGTGAAAGGTTTACCCCGGGGCGAGCAACGTTCTGCTTTGCTCCATTAAATAGCACTAAAAACACCGAATCGTCCAAACTCATTGCAGAAGAGCAGATTACCCTGGCATAATTTAGAAATCGTATAACAAAACGGTGGTTGGGAAAGTTTGGGAACTCAAAATACCAGTCCTTTGGGCACCGGGTCCGGTTATAACTAATATCCAGCTTGCACTCGTAAATCCCTCGTGCATTTTCGAGTCCTCAAACAAAGTTATGGCTGCTAACACGAGGAATTAACAGAGGTTTATCGCACTTTCTCTAGATGAAAGCGGATTATTTCCTTCAGCATTTCTTAAATATTATTAACTTGACTTATGCCAAGTGATAGCAATAATTTTCTAGGGCATACAAGTTAGGGTTATGTTTAGTTGCTACTAGGCTCTATCGGGCATTGGCTAGACAACATAGAATATATATAAATATATATATATATATATATATATATATATATATATATATATATATATATATATATATATATATATATATATATATATATATATATATATATATATATATATATACTCGCTAAAGTAGAGTACTTGTTCTGCAGTCATTGTAGAACAAACGATACAGACACTTTGAGCAAAGTGAAAAAACAGAAATTTAATTACACAGCCGTTTGTACACAGTGGTGGCAAGAGCGAAGGACCGCATTTCTCGATGTCCAGCAGCCTCTCCAATCAAGTCCACCAGCTTAAAGCAAATGGCTATCCTGCACAACTGCTGTCCACCTTGGCGAAAGTTTTATTGCAAGAGGCTCATTCCCCCAAGAAACCGTGTGAAGCGGGTGATGACTTAACCAAGACTGTTGCGATTCCGTATATACATGATGTGTCACATTGCATCAAGAAAGCCGCAGGCCGGGCCGGTGTAAAGGTCGTGTTTACTGCGCCTAACAAGTTGGGAAGGATGTTCAAAAAGGTCAACGAAAGACGGAGAACACCTGGACTGTGCAATAAGCAACATGTCGCCAAGCCTGTAGATTGCAGTACCAATGTAGTGTATTCCATTCCCACGTCTTGCGGCAGCACTTACATAGGGCAAGCAGGACGTTGTATCAATGAAGGTTTGCGTGAGCATGCGCACTGTGTCAAGATTAAGACTGGCAGTCACCTGGCTGTTCATTGTGCGAAGTGTGGCTGTTCACCACTCCTGGATGAGACACGTGTGTTGAAAAGGTACAGCAATCAGATGGCCAGCGAAATTTTTGAGGCGTTTTCAATGTGTCAGTTAGGAGCAACCTGTGTCAGTTCGCCCTCCATACCACTTAGTGATAAAGGACATAAGTTCCTTCGAAGTTAATCACTTTGGCCTGTGTCCGCCATGTTATGGTTACTTTTATATTGTTTAATGTTATTGACGCATGCGCAGCTGGAGTTGACCGACGATGACTCGCCTTCCCCTTCTTCTTTCACTCTGTTTATGCCCGTTGCGAATTCTATATATTTGCGCAAGCTCCAATAAAAGTGTTATTGGTAGTCAGCGCTCGTCCTGTGTCCTCCATTGTCCGTGTTTTTTGGCGCTGTTTTAAATATGAATGAGCCTTGCGAACCAAAACAGTAAGTAAAAATAGCCGGCAGATCCCACGCCTTGTGGAAATTGATGTTATGCGAAGTAGATGGCGGGGAGCCTACCAAGTTAACGAAACGACCATGAGAGCACCAAGATGTAGGCGGCTGTTTCATGACCTACACGACATACATGTCTCAATATTCATGGCACGACCGATCAGTTATCCTCTTCATACACTCTTGTCACACTCTGCCAATTTTGGTGCATACCAAGTTAACGAAGTGGCCATAAGAGCACCAAGACGTAAGCGGCTAGATACATAATGTCAAAGTGTCAAACGTTCGCCAAGAAATGCTTCGCATTTAAAACAAAGGAATGAAAACAACGCAAGCTCTCTTGAAGTCTTAGGACTTACGTCTGTTCATTTTTAAAATGCGCTGCGGGTGTTCTGATATAATGAGCACTTTTATGTATTTAATAGTTGTAAATACTTACATCCTATGTGCTGGAGAGGTAAGCAACAATATAAGGCTGAGCTGACACAACTCGCTCGCTCGAAAAGCCGACCAGAGTGCGTCAGCCCACACCGTCCACGAGACGTGAGTCAGGCGCCACAGCGCGTGGTTTCTTGCTTCGCCTGCAACCATGTTTGGACAGAGAGGAAGTATCGGGTTGAATGGGCTGCCGCCGGAACGTGACCAGCAAGGAAGAGGGAACGAGTACGCCCTGGCCTCCAGCGATCTCGACGATTTTTCGAGCAGTTTTACTGTTTTTTCCGACAAAAGAACGCGACAGCGAGTGGGAAGAAAAGGAAGATGTGCTTACACGGCCAACCAACGTCCAAATGAGATAGTAGTAAATGTAGGTATTGGCGTCGAAAGAAAGAAAGCAAACACTCTAAAAGTGGCTACATGGACATGCTTAGGTTTGCAATAATACTTGTATAGGAAGTACAATGATATGGCCGTTTGCTCACCTTACTATTTGCTTTCCCTGCAGTAAACCCCATACCACATAACTTTGCCCGAAGTCGTGTTGTTGGCATGCAGCACGGTTAGTTTGTCGTGGGAATGCCAGCTTTGCAAGAGCGCGTGTGCAATGGTTCTGTTTATGGGAAAAGCAGAAAACGTCGCGAACTTTTATTTCTTTCTGCAGAATATTTAACAACCGAAAGTTAAAACATTTCCATTGACGACCCAGTATAAAATGAATCAAAGCATAATCGAAAACGTTAAAGCTTGTTCGAAAACGCAGAAGGGGGCGCTGTTTGTTACAGGCTTCGAGTTCGAATGACATGGAAAGATTTGCAGCATTCCTTTGACAACACTGGCTTGTGACTTGTCAGAGCTCTTTGTGATTTCTGCACATGTGGCCCCAAAGAAACTTCGTCTGCAGTAACAAACGTTGTTTCATCGTACACATTGCTTTTGTCGCGCAGGCGACGGAAGCAACTCTTTCGATACTAAGCCAAATTCTTGTCAAACAGCGACTGCTACTCATTGTAACTGTCCTCTAATCCCTCTCCTGAGCTCTCCGCTACCGACCGCCAACGCTGCACCTTAAGTCTTTTGCAAAAAATGGAAATCTCGAAGAATCCGACAAAAGTACCTTTGGGTCCGCTTTTCTCAGTCGAACAAAAGAACCGGCACTGCTTGGACCGAGTTGTTGGCGACGCTAGCCGCGTATTCCCCGACATACCAACTTCAAGAGAAAAAGCCTGCATTCATCTACAGCATTCTTGTCTGGCAAAGACGTGTGTTTACCAGAATCCATGACGGCCTGCTACTTTTTAAATGAAATACGGAGTCACTGGCAGGGTGATCTCGGCAAGTAGCGAGATCACACACCGTAAATATCTGTTCAAATGATTTGCATGGCTTAGCGAATTCATGCCAACTTTCAGTTCAATGCGTCGTTTTACTAATCAGCGTAAACGAAAGAGAATAAAGGGGACGGTAGGGACAAGTAACATAAATAAATACATTTTATAAATGAAGGATGGCGGCGTTGTCAGAACGAATAAAAGGTTGAGCAATGAGTTTTCCAATTTCGGGAATGTATACCTATGAGGAGTTAACAGTACCGGCACAACGCTAAATCTCTATGGGTATCAAAACCCGCGCGTCAATGAACCGGACACACGATCCCGAGTACCATTTGACATCGATGGAAAAAATCTCCCACTCCTGCTTCAAGCCCACATTATACATCATCCCTTCGCAGAGCTCCCCTCAGCTTTCTACCTTCTAGTCGCGCTTTTTTTTTTTTTGTCGTCGCAATATTCTTCCTTTCACCGCCCTCGCGACATATTCCCAAAGATCTCATTTAAGGATACGGGTAGGCCAATGTCACTGCTGTCTCTTTTAAAAGACGAACGAAATCTCGCAGCGCTTTCTTCAGATTCTGTCCAAGCAAACTAGAAGAACGCAACTACGCGACTTCTAGCTTCCAACGAGGTCCTCCGTGACCAATAGCAGACAACACCGTGTGTGCGCCAATACTAGCACTTCCCGCCCTCTCTCTTATTTGTTGTTTTCCACTTAGCCCCATTCGCCTTTGTAGATTAGCAGACCAGATGAGCTTCTGGTTGACTTCCAGGCTTTTTGTTTCTTTTTCTCGAACGAGGCTGCAAAGAAGGCGTTGAGGGCGTTCGACGAATATAACGAAGCACTGACGAGACGCCACGGAGGCAGGCTAGTACACCATATGTCCTGTTCCCGACAGCCCAGGCGCCGTCAAGCGGCGAAGTCTTCCGGCCTCTTGCTTGCATAGATGCATGTATATGCCGCGCTCGCCGAAAGTTGCAGGAAGTGGGGGGGGGGGGGGGGCGCCAACATTAAGAAGCCACTCCCGGAGCCACAGAAAAAGATGTCACGCCCTTCTTCAAGTGGCGCCGGCACATCATCGTCCTCGTGCTTCCCTCCGACCCCACACGAGGCCAAGTAGAGGGTCCAGAAACCCTCACATGGCGGAGACAGGCGCGCTGGGTCGAAGTCACCATGCAAGGAGAGAGAAAGAGAGGTGGGTGGAGGCAGCGGGGTGTGTCTCTACGGGCATCCATCATCGATCGCTAGGCGACGTCCCTTGGCCATTTCGCGCTTTCTTATTTCTCCAAAACAGCGCTCTACTTGGCTGTGGTCCCTCCGCATTTTTCGCGTCTTTCTTTCTGCACAGCCCTTCCTTTCGTTCTCCGTTTTTTTCTTCCAGCTCCGCTTTGACTCTGCTTCTATTTTTCTCACGCGGGAATAAGCTTGGTTTCGATGCCAAGTTTTCTTCTTTTTTTTTCTCAATAGTCCCCGGATGATTGACTTTCGGTTCCGCGACACACTTGCCGCTCCTCGCGAGTCATTGGGACGACGAGTGCGGTGGCGGTGACGGCGCTCGCAATTCGATTTGCAGCTCTCCCCGGGCGCCGCGAGCTCGACCACAGTGGCATCGGCAGCGCCACGGTGTTTGCCGTGACAGCGACCTCGAACTCGCTAATTGTTTTACGCCCTCTGCCTCTCGGGCCCATGAGCACTCGCTCATCGGTTCGTTCTATCACCGTGGCAGAAGCCTGCCTGCGCATTCGAGCAGCCTTTAGTAGGGCATGATTAAATGCCAGCGTTGCTCAAGAACGAATAGGGCACGCTTAAGCACATCCTCCCTACCTTTACTCCTTTCACTTTTCTAGCACCAATTCCTGGAACGAACTATCGCTGTTAATTCTTCCCTACATCATAACCATACAACGTGGCACATACAAAACCCTATGCACTATATAGGCTTTAGATTGTTTGTTACGCTTGTTTTAAAAGCGTTGCAAACCACGACAGCTGGGCTGTGCTGTGTTGCCGAATAGTTCAGGCACAGAAAATAAAAGAAAGCAGTGTGTGGGCGATGGTGGAATTGAACATCAATCTCCCAGCACAAGAGCCGGGTGCTCTGACTGTTAGGCCACAATTAGGTCATGCATCTCCTTTGCTAACGCCAAGTAGCTCTTCGATACAATTGGCGTGTGCGTCACGTCGTGTATTACATGTGTCAGAGGACACATGTTCGCTAGAGAACTGCTTAACGACAGCTTCGCTTTAAATAGATCTCACCATGTGCGGACGATCACAGCAGATAGTGGTGCCAGTTGCTATGATAGACTGACGCCACGTTCTGCAGCTGCTCTACAAACGAGGGAGACAGATAAAGACACGCACGCACACACACACACACACAGACACACACACGCACACACACGCATATATATATATATATATATATATATATATATATATATATATATATATATATATATATATATATATATATATATATATATATATATATATCTGTGTTTTTTCAAGGAAAATGAGCAATATTAGAAAGACATAGACATCACACTATATTCACTTCGTTATCTTCAATTTAAACTTCTGGTGACCTATCTTACTATATGTACTTCTTGTCTTGCATAACCTCTGGCGGAGCAGGATAGGTATGCTGAAAGTCTGAGATCTACTGGGCTTTTTTCCGAGAGTCTGCAGCCTATGTAAGGACTTTGTAAGCTACTAGGAGCAGTCGCCAGACTTTATGGCGGCGCTGAATGCACGCGCATGCTTGCCTAATTTTTGGGGTTATTTTTTGCTCAAAATTCACCGTGAAAAGTGGAGCACTGTCGCATGCACTGCGTTAGCAATTCTGCTTGCGCTTTGACGGCCCTCCTCTTCTTCATTGCACTAGCCCCCTGCGGAATAAGCATGAGCCAGCTTGGCGATCTAAGAGGTGGACACAGCAGAGTCGAAGTAGTACATGAGATGGTCTACGTGAACGATATCGGGTCCACGGCGGCAGAGATCGTCAGGCGGTGTAAGAGGCTCGATGAGACAGTTAACAGATGACGTGCGCTCGACCACGAGGTATGGCACGTCATGCCTAGGGAGCAGTTTGGAAGACAAACCAGGAGCGTGGGGTAGTATGCACAAGCATACGAGCGTTCCGGAAAGGAAAGTAGCGTGTGGAGCGTGGTCGCCACGGATCTGTTTCTTGCGCTGCTGGTCGGTCATAGCGCAACGCCTGGCCATTTGGACGACGTTCTTTGGGATATCGATCAGCTTCGCAAATGGGCGCAAGCTAAAAGGCATCAGGCTGTAAGGTGTCTCTGGTATGAAACTATTGGTGACCGTACAACAGGAAGAACGGAGAAAAATTATGCAGATCCCACGTACTGTAGGAATCGATGTAAGCGAAGCTTTCTGTGCTGTTTGCTTTGATTGAGGATAATTAGTGGTGATGTTGACGGAGAATATGTAACGTCTTCAGCGTTTTTTTCAACACAAGAGTGGTGAGTTGATGTTAATGGTGACCTTGTGTGCACCCCTGCTGTTTGTCTGCGTAGTACACAAAACACAAAGGGAGAGAGGCGTTCTTGTGCGCCATATTTAATAACGTCCAGAAAGGTTGAGCATTGTCATTGCCTCACATGGCACATCGCATCGTGGCAGAAGCATTAAAATTGAATTGGATTATAAGGCTGTACGTACCAAAACCACAATCGGATTCTGAGACAGGCCGTACTGACACACTCTGGATTAATTTTGGCACCGTGGTGTTCTTCAACATGTCCCTAAATCAAAGTGCACGAGCGTTTTTTATGGCGCCCCTGTAGAAATGCGGCTACCTCAGTCAAATTGGCGACCTCGAGCAATGCCACGGCCGCAGAGCTATCGCAGCGGGCAGAGAAGCATTGATTTGACGAGCGACCACTTCCGTTGTGTCGCCTAGACCCTGCGGTGTGCTTTAATTAATGCGACTCTGCTTCAGCACGCCCTGCGTAAGTTTTCCGTTAGACATATTTGCATGCTTTTATTTTTCAGAAATAGCAGAAACGCACCGTACTGTACCTTGAACTTAAATTTATCCAGCGTTTCCTTGGCTTCTTACGTCACGTTTTCCCTATCCCTCCCCCGACCTTGTATTTGTAAGGGAACTACGAGCGAAGAGTGGCAAGGCTGCTATTCACTCGTTTAGAGACTGCGTCGATTCTACTCATTCTCCGCCCCCTCTCCCCCCTCCTCTCTTACATTCTATCTAGCTTCACTCTGGACTTGCACGTTGGTAGAAAGGTAAGCGCTTGTGGGTGGTCACGGATAATTATAGCTGTCAAGAGGCTAATGTGGCGACGACCTGGGAGCTATAGAAGGCATTGCGTACATGCAACGCGGTTCCATCCAAACGCGTCTCCTTTCTTCTCTGCCACGCTCCTTCCATGTAAATACACGCTCTGAACTACCCAATATGCGGTGTGCCGGACAGCAGCAGCCACAGCAGCCATAACAGCCACAGCAGCAGCAGCAGCAGCAGCAGCAGCAGCAGCAGCAGCAGCAGCAGCAGCAGCAGCAGCAGCAGCAGCAGCAGCAGCAGCAGGCGGAAAGTCGAAGGAAAAGGGAAAGAAAGCTTCGCTTTCAAAACAGGTTGTTACTTTCGTATAGCAGCGTTGTAGGAGAGAACCAGGTCCCAGTTTGCCTGATTCGACGCAACATTGGTAGCAAGCACGTCACCCAAAGTGCGATTAAAGAGCTCGGTGAGTCCGTCTGCCTGAAGGTGGTAGGCCGTGCTGGTGTGATGTACAATATGGCACTGATGGAGCAGGGCTTCAACCTAGTCAAACAGGAAGACAAGGCCACGCTCGCTTAGGAGTTCGTGCGGATGGCCATGTCGAAAAACAAACTGGTTAAGAAGGATGGATGCGACGTCTTGGGCTGTGACAGTGGGCAGAGCGGCAGTTACAGCGGGCCGTTTGAGGTGATCGACGGCGACTATAACCAACCGGTTGCCTTCAGTAGTGAATGGCAGGGGTTCATAACGATCAATGCCGACACGGCCTAATGGCCAGGCATGACATGGAAGTGGCTGTAAAGAACCGGTTGTAGAACGAGGTATTTTTTTTTCATTGATGACCCTCAGGGCAGGCATGAATAAACTGGTGAATGAAGGTGTACATCCCACGCCAGTAATATTGATGCCGAAGACATTCGCAAGTGTTGAAGACACCAGCGTGAGCAGATTGCGGGTCTGAGTGAAAAGCTCTGCAGATTTCAGAGCGCAACGTTAGTGGTGTGACTAGAAGCCACGTCCGATCATCTCGTGGATAGTTGCGCCGCTACCGGATACAAGTAGAGCATACATTTCGTTATTCTAGATGGTACCATAAAGAAATGCGAAGCTGGGCGACGCAACCTCCGAGATATCGAAGGTGTGGGGGCTTCGTAGAAAACGTCAAAGAGTGACGCGATCCATGCATCATAGTGCTGCGCTGAGGAGACGGTATCGATGTCTAGAGAGGATAGCGTGTGTTCAAGGGTTGAGAGGGCGCAGCTTCTGCAGCGAGAGGTAACAGAAAAGTGCCTCAGCATCTGCATACTTGCTAAGAGCGCAACGCGCAAGGCAGCCTGATAGGTCTTTCAATGAAGACAACCAACACCGCGCGTGGTGGTCTGTGACAACGTCGAAGGCGCTTTCATATAAGTATGGACGAAACTTGCTGAGCGCCCAAACTATAGCAAAGCATTCTTTCTCGGTAACACGGTAGTTTGATTCAGCCTTTGTGAGAGTTTGACTGGCATACGCGACCACATATTCGGCAAAGACAGGTTTCCGTTGTGCAAGAACTGCACCGTGACCGACACAGCTTGCATCCTTGTGCACTTCAGTTGTAGCCGTGGGATCGTAATGGTGCAATATAGGGGGAGAAAGCGGGCAACGGCGGATAGTGGAGAACGCGCGGTCGCACTCTGAAGACCACGACTATATATCGCTGGCGCCACTAAGTAGCTGTGTCAGAGGTCCCATGACAGCGGCGAAGTTATGAACAAACCAGCGAAAGTAGGAGCAGAGCCCTACGAAGCGCCCCAACTCTTTCTCATTGGTTTAGGAAAGTCAGTGACATTACGGAATTTAGCTGGACCGGGATGTATACCGTCCTCGGACACAATGCGTCCGAGAATCGTTAGCTGCCACGCAGCGAAGTGTCATTTCTTGCGATTCAGTTGGAGACAAGCATCCTTTAGGCATGTCAAGGCATGTATGTGGCGCTCAAGGTGTGTTGAGAAATTGGGAGCAAAGACGACAATGGTAGCAAAAAACATATGTGCCCCTTTAGGCCGTGCAGCAACAAGTCCATCATGCGCTCAAAGTGGAGAGCACATTGCAAACGCCAAAAGACATGACACTGAATTCATATAACCCGTCAGATGTAACAAAGTCAGTCTTGGGGTGATCAACGTCTAGCACAGGTACAGGCGCCCAAATCTTTAACTGGTGTGCGCGAGCGGCGACTTTTCCGTGCGTCGGCGCCGTTTGACGGGGCGAGGCTGGAAACAGCTTAGCAGACGATGGGCTCAGCTGAGCGCGCTTTGTCGACATGCGCTTAGCCTCAGACTCTTTCCAGCCGCGCCCCGTCATACGGCGCTGACGCACGGAAAAGTCGCCGCTCGCGCACGCCAGTTAAAGATTTGGGCGCCGATACCCCGAGCGCAGATCGAAAGATGAAAAGTAGTCGGCGCCTCGTAAGAAACCAAGGGCACCCTCGATCCGCGGCAAGGGATATGCGTCTTTTTGAATGATCCTATTAAGGCGCTGGTAATCTACGCAGAAGCGGATGGAACTATCTTGTTTCATTACAAGAACCACTGGAGAGGCCCATGGACTATCTGACGGTCGGATGACGTCGAGTCGTAACGTGTCATCGAGCTGCTCTGTAATAGTGCGGCATTCTGTGGCGGAACACAATATGATCGTTGACGCAGCGGGGAATTAGAGCTTGTGCCGATGTGACGAACAGTTCACACGTCCCCAAGCGGAGGTTGGGCAACGTAGAATGAATTGCGGAACTGGCACAGCAGATGTAGAAGCTCGGAGCGTTGAAAAGGAGAGAGTCCGCCGGCGATATATAAACTGAACAGATCGTTAGTTGCGGAGCCAGAAAAGTTGAGGGTACTCAGCCCATCGAAATCGGCTGCAGAAGACTCATTTCGCACTTTGAAAATATCCCAAGAATCAATAGGTTGCATGCTTTAAAGACATTCACCTCGATGACGCTTGACGGGAAAAGGTAGGGGATTGGTGCTAAATAGAGTCCTGGTTGCCGTCACAACGGCAAGGGTCGCATATAGCAGAAGAGCTTTCCGAGTCAGAAATAGGTTCGACGGCTCAAAGATTATACGACTTCGTCTCAACGGTCGCTGCAGAGTACGAGTAAAAGAACTGATGGTGGTCGGAGGAATATCCATTTCTTTCTTGAGGACTAGTTTGTTTCGAAACTGATGGGTGTTTTTGATGGGCTCGTCATATAGCGGGAAGAGCTGTAGTTCAGCACGGGCGCAGTCGATTACGGCGTTGTTGCGCGAGAGGAAGTCCAAGCCAATTATGATATCGTGAGATCACGATGCAAAGACGACAACTTTAACGGTGTAGCATACGCGCTGAATAATGGCACGTGCAGTGCAAGCAGCTATGGACTGAACGGTTTCTCCATTTGCTGTGGGCCGGGAAAGTGTACTGAGAAACGAGTTCACTTGTTCACTTTGCCGAACTTACGACATAAGGTTGCATCAATAACGGAAACGCTAGCGCCAGTATCTACAAGAGCATATGCACGGGCGCCGTCGACAAAAACTTCGTCAGCGTTCGACGGAAAAGGGGGAGGACTTCGGCGTTTCGACAGCAGCGCAGTTCTTGCCTCCTGAACTGCGGCAGTCGGTGTCTGTCTTCTCCAGAGGCAGAACGACAACGCATCGGAGAGAAAGAGTGGCGATGCGGCGAAGCTGACGACGGGGTTAAGATAGCGGATGGCCACTCCGCGGCATACTGTATTGCGGATCCGAAGAGCGGAAGCGCGGACAGGGCCGGTCAACGTAGCAGGGTAGGTGACGAGCGTCCCGAAACATTTCCACGTGACGCTCGCAGTATCTGGCAATGTGGCCGGGGCCGCCACATGCAAAGCGGATTAGCTGGTTATTGGGTGTACGCGAAGGGTTTGCGGTGACGATGCGACAATGCCAAGCAATAGGCGGGGAAGGAACCGTCGTGGCGACGGGACCATGCCAAGCAACGGGCGTAGAAGGAAATGTCGTAGGCGATGCTGGATGAAATTACAAACAAGTTTATGCCCGGTGCGATTTCGCTGCTTCAGCATAAATCAGGGGTGCGGCAAAGGGCTGCTGCTGTACGGGCACCGGTAGGGCCTCCAGTGATTTGCTCCTGAATCTCGTGAAGGTGCAAAGGAGCCAATGAAGTATGCTGTGGCTGCTGCTGATGCTGCTGCTGTGGTGGCTGGTCCAGATGCTGAGTGATAGTGGACACTAGAGACAGTTGAGCGACATCTTCATGCACGAACGTTTTGATTTGTGCGAAGAGGATCACGGACGACTGACAACCCCATGAGTGGCTCGTCGCGTTGGTAAGGCCGCTGGGTCAAAGACCATTGTTTCCGCAATTCATCGTGACTCTGGCACAGCGTGTCAACATCGGCCACAGGGAAAGGGGACTTCGCGAGAAGCACCTGAAAGACGACATCGTCGATATCGTTCATTATGTGCGGAATTTTAGCAGCCTCTGTTATTGAAGCATCGACACGCTTGCGCAGGTTGACGACGTCCTCGATATAACTTGTAAATGTCTCCCCAGGATGTTGCGCTCGAGCCCGTAAACGTTGTTCGGCGCGCAGCTTCCCGAAGGCAGTGCGATCGAAAACATCCGAGAACACTTTGAAAGCGAGCCAGGTCTGAAAGTCGGCTTCGTGATTCTTACTACACAAGTTTGCCGCACCCGAGAAATAAAAGCTGACGTTCAGCTTCGTGGTATCATATAATCGATTGTGCGCACTCACCCTCTCGTACCATGTGATCCAGTCCTACACGCCATGGTCGTGGTCGTCTTTGCTATTGGGCGCAGCTGGGTCTCTGGCGAAGCGCGCTGGAGCAAATGACGGCCCGTTGTGATGTCTGCTGGGCCACATCAGCTGGCGTGGTCGACTGCAGCTTGCGGGATCGGAGTTCCAGTGTTCAGGCGCTGGGGAGACCCCAGCCCCACCACCACTTGAAAGCGAGATTATTGGACGTGGGCTGCAAATCAAGAATGGCCAGCAGCGAAGGGTACTGATTGAGGTGGAGCACTATCTCGCGCACTGCGTTGGCGATCCTGCTCGGACTTCGGCTGCCCTCTTCATTTACAACTGTATCTTTGAATTTATGTTCGAGCTGTTTTCCTTTGCGACCTTCTATGCAATGAAATAGAAGGGAATTAGGCGGTAATAGTTCAGACTGCTAATCTACCCGCCACGCTAGCTTAGTGGCTGTGGCGTTGTTGTGCTAAATTCGAATACGCGGCTTCAATACTGGCGGTGGCGGCGGCAGCCGATCTTGGATGTAGGAGGAATGCAATAACGCTTGTGTACTTATGTTTAGGTGCGCGTTAAAGAACTCCAGATGTTCATACTTGATCAAAGTCTCCCCACTGTGGCATGTCTCATAAATATATCATGGTTGTAGCATGTAAGGCACATAATTCATTTGCAAGACGCTTAGCTATGGTACTGGGTTTTAAACCCAGGCAGGAACAGCGTGTTTTCTTCTTTCTTTTTACAGGTTACTTAACCTTTTTTCTAAGCCTGTCGCGAAGCATTTTCTGATGTCCGCGACGGACGCCTGTGCCAGGGGCGGACGTTCAAATTACCAGGGGAATCAGAGCATAAGAGATATATCGCTGTAAAAAAGTAACCCTTGGGTGCAGTTCTGCCGACTCTCGTTCAGATAAAGGATGTTATTCCAACAAAATAACCTCTCGTACAGAAGCATTAAAACACCTTTTGTATGGGAGTAAAGGATGAGCTGTAAAAACAAGAAAACACCCTCAGGGGTGGAAATTTTCTAAGTGTGTATTCGTCTGAGTACTATATTTCTGCCTTTGCTTTTAATACGCCCACCGTTTGATGAGGGCTGTTCTATCTGTTCTTGAATTGACTTCACTTGAAATAAAGCGTGTGTCATCAGATACGTCATCCAGTCGTCTCTCTGATTAACCATCACATGCGTCCGCCTCCTGCTCAAATTCAGCCCAAGCTATCCCTCTGTGACGTTTCCATTCAATTTAAGACACCTTCGAAAAGAGGACAGCAATTTCTTGATATCCCATATGAAGAGAGAGAGGAGATTTATTTGAATGAGTGCGAAGAGTTGGATCTGAGCTAGCGCGCTCTAGCCTCATTCTCTGCACAAAGGGAGGGAGAGTGGACATAAAGGTGTGATGAGGGATGATGATGATGATTCATAGACTAGAGATACACAATGACAAACGCAAGTTCATCATTTTGATGATTATCAATTAAGTACAAAGTTCGCGTACAGAAATGTCTTGCGGCCTATATATATATATATATATATATATATATATATATATATATATATATATATATATATATATCCCGACACTTATGCGACTAGTTCTTGCAGGCACTGCAATGACTTCGCTATAGCCTAGACCATATGCTCTCGTTGCCCCTCATTACGAGGCACAGAACAAATCAATGAGGACAAGTGGCTCTTCGCTATCAAGAGCCCCGATACCGGGGCGCATCTGTGGGCTGTCCAGAGGGCCCACGATGTGGGGGTCGGGCATGGCCTGACTGTCCCAACGTGGCAGCGGCCTCCAGCGCGCTGAGTCGCATACCTCAGCACCTTCATTAATGTTTTGCATCCATTCATCCATTTAAGTGATTTTTCTTGTCTTTCCATCGATGTTTGTCTCGCGAGTTCACTCCCTTAGGCTTCATCGAATCCCAGTATAAAGGCCTTGTTTTTCTACACGCTTCTCTTTTTTTTTTCAGAACTTGACGGAAGTGTTACTACAGCTCTGTGAACTAGTGTTAATATGTAAGCATACTAACTGATTTGCCTAATTCCTTCCTGTGTATGCACATAAGCACTGGCATAAAAATAAAGAGGTCTCACACGTAGAAAAAGGGTTCTAATAATTTGGATTCGGTAACTTAATATAAAGCTAGCCGACATGGCAACATCTTTTGTGACCATCTGCAAACAGAGGAAGCAAGTGTAAAACTATAAAAGGCTTGTCTTCGAAAAAAAAAAACAGAACCCTCTTTCGTTTAGTCTCTCCTCCCCCCTCACCCCTCCCGCTCTGCTGTTGTGGCATACCTAGATGGCAATGAGTTTTGCAGAACGGAAGCTTGAACTGTTGTTTCACTGAACCCGTCTGGATAGTCGGGCCAGAAGAAAGTGCTCGTCCTCCTTGAAAACTTGGTCAGCCTAGAGGCATGGCGGTGCGACCAGGGTGCAAGACGAAGACCGACGAGGTGGTCTTTTTCGCCCAGTGACAGCTAGGACTCACTCGTGCGACATATAGCCGCGCCATCTTGGGCGCTTTATTGTAACAGGAGGTAATAAAAGCATAAATTCGGGCTTTTCCACTAAGCGTGCACTGCCACGTGGCCCCTTCACGCGCGTCTGGTTCTCGCGAGTGTTTCTCTGGCTGTTTCATTCCCGTACGTGTGTTCTGCACGCACACGAACGTGCAAACACACAGACGCACGAATGCGGGCACATTGTTGAAGGTTAGAGATGGCTAAGAGGGTGGTAGGCGGTGACAGATTGGGGAAACATATTATATAGAAACGCAATGATACGACGTGAAGGAGAACGGTAACAGAAGGTGAGCCTAGACGGGAAACGCGCGCGGGTTTGAATGATTGAAGCAGGTGTCAGATCTCGGTTGGCATCATATATCACTGCCACACGGGCGAACCGCGAAATTTTATACGTGGAAGATGAGGGCCGGAAGGTAGGAAAAGGAGGAAGGGCGGGAGGGGACTAAGGGATTTGCGGAGGTGTAGAGTTCTTGAAGGCTCACTGGCAGTGCCTCTTAGAAAAAAGCGCGCAATTTATTGCTGCTGGAGTATTCCGAGCTGGAAACTCAACAGCGTGTCGTTCATAGCTGTGCCGGAGCGGAGCACAAGTTGTTGCCGCATGAGGCCCGCCTTATTTCTTGCTCTCGTGCTTTTTGTTTGGCATGCCAATTTTTCGATCTTTTTTCTTATGCAAATCAGGAGGCTTTACCGCACAACATCGACTTTCTCGTTGTGCTTTTGTATCCCCTCCGTTTTTCTTCTTTTTTCCTAGTCACCATCATCACACGGGAAATGTATCGTCTCGTGGTATAGCTTGGATTAGCCAGCGTGCTCCCGGCAAAAATTTTCTGCACACCCGGATGAAACTTTGAATGGGAACTAACGCCTTGCGCGCTAGAGGCTTCAGAAGAATAATCGTTTCTGCTCGTGGATATCGTGCTCGTGGAAAACTAAAAATACATAAAAGCCGACAACCAAACTTCTGTTCGAAGAAAGACGTGGATATCGGGAAAAACATGTATATATAACATTTTCAATTATCGATTCCTAAAAATAACCATGCAATCCTGGTTTCGAAAGAAATGAGCTCGAGTAAATTCCCGGGCAATCAAAATTCATCTTCTCGGCAAGTACTGAGTTGTAGGATGGAGTGGCATTGCTCACAACTGGCGCGTAGCTAAAGTAATTCTATAGCTAGCCTAAAGTAGGGGTGGCCTAATGTACGAAGTTTCGAGTACGAATCTAATATGATGCACGAACCATTCCGATTTGAATTCAAAAATAAGATATTCGATATTTTTCAATAGTCTAAAGAAACCAAGTATTTCGAAACAACCAACGTTAAACTGATTTTACTGTTTTGGTATGCTTAACAAAGCATTGCAGAATATTTGAAGTGAAACAACGGCAAAGCTTTCTGAAGCAATACAGAAGAAAATTGGGGACCGTCGGACAATGACGCAAGTACGACAACCGCACGACGGTGGACTGCTGACGACGATAAATATCGACGGTGCCTGGTCGCTTCGTTTAAACTGACAGCGGTAAAGCTCTAAAGAGTTGTCGCTTCTGTGTTGTTACATGAAATAAACAGAGCGGCGAGAGTGAAGCTCACAAACATTGAGCGTCTACGTCAGCGAATCTGATGTTTTACACCTAACCTGGCGCACAGCGATGATTCACATCGTTTCTCTAGAAAATGAAGAACGAAAGCTGACAATGTTAGAGGACTCTTAATTCGCTGTCGAAACACCATTGTTTTCCTGCTAAGCTTTCAGTTTCACAATTCTGGGCCACCTTTTTTTCTAAGTTAAAGATTATACTGAAGGAGCTGGATGTGAAAAGCAAGACGTCTCTTTTTCTTTTTCATATTTCTCCTTTGGACGAACTTTAATGAGCATCCTTAACAGCACAAAGTTGCTTCTCTGGGGGCTTTGTCGAGGCCTAAATTCGCTCCTGACAGGCCTTAGTTAATTATGAATTAACCCAAAGTTAAAACAAAAAATTGCGTAATCAAGACTGGACCACACTCACAATCTTTGTTTTGTCCGTTTCTCTTTGTTTTTCTTTTTTTTTTTTTGTCCGAACACGGGGCGGTACAGCGTA